>NC_067158.1:48153413-48453413 GCF_903995435.1 Acomys russatus
TAATTTTGTGATTATTACATAATTACATATCTATCTCAAAGGCCTTGCGTATACACTTCCTGCTTTCCTTCAAATTCATGGCCCCTTTATTTTATGAACTGTTGTCAAGTGAATATTAGTTTTAGTTGTGAATTTAACATAATCTAGATCACCTGAGTAAAATCCCAGTGAATAATCATCTACATTGGTCATATCTGTGAGAGAATTTCATAAGTCAATTAAAGGATGTCATAAAAACTACCCCTATATGGGCAGCACCATTCTCTAGACAGTGGTGCTGAAGTGATCATGAGAGGCGAAATCAAGCTGATCCCAAGTGAGGAAGCAAATAAATGTGCAAAAATGGCCATCGCATTCTCTCTCTTGTGTATGGACGTGATGTGAGGTGCTACTTTATATTTCTGCCACCTTGGTTTCCTTCCTATGATGGAATGTATCCTGGAATTAAAAATTAATATGAACTCTTTTTCCCCTAAGTTATTTTTTGCCAAAGAATTTTATCATAGCAACAGAAATGGAACTAGGATGAATGGCTTTAGAGTAACAGCAATGTCAGTGTTTAATAAATAATAGGATATATTGCCTAGGCAAGATTATCCATAAATTAACCACCACTGCATTTTGAAAATAGATAGGAACCTAACAATAATAAATATTTTAAAGAAGAAATAAAGACTAAGCTCAGTTTTCATCCAGTCTGTGTTAGCATTAGATGTAGTTCTAGCCAAGGTGAGTAAGAATAGATGCATAATTTACAGGATGATCAGGACCGTGAACATACAAGATTTAATAAATAACATAAGGGCTCTTTCAAAACACATTCTAGGGATAAGAATTTTATGAGTCATATTGGAATTGCTTGACATAATCCTTTACAGAACAAATTATAACAATATTAGATTTTATAAATAATCATATAAGAATTTATAAATTACACCTGAAAATACATTTTAAGTAAATTTTTAAGACAACTTCAAGTAGAGATATCACATATTTATAATTAGTACTTCCATGATTGCTTAGATCTTAAGATCAGAGTTGGGGGTAATGCACTAAACTTTACATTTTTGAAAGTATAAGCCCTGCCAGATTTTCCCTAAGAGAAAACAATGGTAAAATGAGAGGGGCTGTGTATGTTTTCCATCCCGTTGGGAAAGGGCATCTAAGCAAGACTCAACCCAAATCCACTGAGCAAAAAAAAAAAAAAAAAAAAACATGTTTTTTATAAGATCAAAAACCACATCATAGTTAAGCATTAGTAGCCTAAATGACAGAGACCATAATAAGAAAAAAAAAAAAAAAAAAAAAAAAAAAAAAAAAAAAAAAAAAAAACAGAAACCAAAGTATTTTCCTAAAGTGTACACAACTTTGAAATTTTTTTCAACTCAGCTTTATTATTTTGATAGTGAGTTAATATTGTGTGAAATATATGTGAAAGGTTCATGCAAAAGCATCTTTACTTACAGAGCAATAATGCTTTCCTTAAATGAGAATAAAAACAACAACAAAATACTGTGACGTCTGCCTTTGTGGTAACTATGAGAAAATGAAATAAAATGAGGATAAATTAAATCACAAGGATGTGTAATATAAACTGAACTAAACTATATTTTTAATATTTTTACATATACAATTCTAATATTACACATCTATAAAATAAACTACATACAGCAAGAAGAACCACAAAAAAAATCAGGAATTATAGTAAAGTTACATTCATAGCGCTTTGGCAATTTGTATTTGGCAACCTTGAAGAAAACGTATTTCCTATATTTCTGAGTCTAAAACTGATATTTGATAGTTATTGATTTACATTCAGGACTAACCTATTTTTAAAAATAAAATGATCAATACAATCACTCTGAAGAAAGATGAAAAAGGAAAACTGGGTATAAACAAATACTTAGAGGTATTATCAGGAAAAAAAAACGATTAATTATTCTCATTTCTTACTTATGAATTCATTTTAAGACATATCACAAATGTTTATTGTTTGTTTGAATATCAAATATCTCTAGATGTTCATAGTTCAGTGCATCTTCATGGTGCATGCCAATAGGAAGACAGGGTTACTGCAACGGCTAGGAATCTGGTCACACCCAAAACTATAAACTCATGTAAAACAGCACCAGATGATTTTACTTTCCAAAAACTGTTTTCTCCGAATTGTGCAGTTCACCGGTATGGACTTATGGTGTGTCATGATGCACATGCAGATCTGATGGGAAATCCTAGGGTTTTGCTACATAAGATTATCCACTTTCACTTGAATGTGTGACATCATTTCCAACTACAATTTTGAGAAGAAATTTCCCCATAATATTTGTGCTTATATTAGAAATACTTGTAGCTATTCATGTCCACACTTACAGTGTAGTAAGAAATGGTGAAAATTTGCATGTGTCTCAGTTACAAATACACGTACATATGTAACATTGGAATACATTCTTCACAGTGAATGTTCCAGAAAAATTAGTAAAACATGTTACAGTATGCCTCAAATAGGTTGTTCCGAAGATTATTTTAGCATGCCCTAAAGTGAGTTAAAGGTAATTTTAAAGCACTATTTTAGTCAACAATATGTCTTAACTAATTTGTACATTAAAACAATCACTAATATCATACTACCAAGCCGTTTAATGTAAAAGTTAAGAATATAATTATGATATTTTCATAGAAATGAAATTAATATTGAACAACCAAGGAAATTTAGAAAAGATGGTCAGAAATAGAGGACTTACACCATCCAGTTATAGTACCACAATTTTGAGCCACAATTACTCATAAATTACTTGAATAGAATAGAGACAAGCACCAAATTTAGGTATCTTTGTTAATTTATTTTGGACAAAGGTAAAAATAAACGATTAATATAAACAAGAATGTTGCTACTACTATTGGACAATCATGAAAAACTTAAGAAATATTTTAGATTATGATTTGACCATGTAAGTATCAGAAGTCAGGCATATTCATAGTAGATTTAATACTGAACCCTGTAATGGACATAACTTGAAATCTTTTGTGATGAATTCATTGTTAAATGTTACAACTTGTGTTATGGAAAACAATCAGAAAGACTTCCCACAAATGTTTTAGTTACTTATTTATTATTTTTGAAGCACCATGTCATGAAGTCCAGGCTAGCCCCACATGTTCTACATTGCCCAAGCTGGCCTTGGAAATTTTATTTTCCTGCCTCTGTCTCTCAATATGTTGGGGTCACATGAGTAAGACATTATTAACTTTGGGGATTTTCTTTTCTTTATTAAATGCTGTGCTTAAGAGCAATCCCATGGCCTTGTGCATCCTTGGCAAGCAGTCTACCAACTGAGTTCCTTCCTGAGCATTCATTTTTATTTTTTGATGAATGTTTGCAGAAAAAAAACCTACTTCATAAAATGAGTTTTGCCCTCATCACATCAGCCTTATCTCACAGGATAAACCATGCCTAGTGAGTGAAATATATCAACGTTTACTAAGGGGGTGCTTTACCTGTAAAGTTGAGTGGCTGAGATTGAATAGTAAAAGGGTATTGTCATCTATATCCAAAAAACAGGGAATGGAACAGACTGATTTTGGGGAAAAATCTTTTTTCTTTTCTTTTTTTCACCTCATTTTCTTTAGACTTTGGAATGTGCAGTTGCCTTAGAAAAGGCAGTCAAAATTTAAAACCATGGAAATGTGTGTTCTCAGGTAACAAGTGCTAGTTGGCAATTTGAACTCCACATTTACCTGAGATGTGACTTTGGGAACTGAGAAGATATCAGTGCAGGCATGGAGTGTGTGACAAGACCCTGGCAATCCCCTGCTGAGCAGGGTTCCAAGAGGCCTCATAGTCCTAAGAAGAGGCTGCAGGTGCCATGCTGAGCACCTGGAAAAATGTTGATTACTTTAGTATCATTGAAAAATAATTCTAAAGAAGTTGGCTACAGAAAATTTCTTCTAGTTCCCAATCTCTCTAAACTTTGAAAGAGGGGAAATAAACATAGCAAACAAGGATGTAATCAGGCCCTAAGATCTTTGGGTTTATGGTGCTAAGTAACATTAGTATTTAGCATACCAACTTGTTTTATGTTAATGGAGTTGTAAGAGATAATAATATCCATATGTGTCTATTCTTGCAATTTGAGAATTTTTCACCACTCTAGTGCAGTGATAATCTGAGGAAACAGTTCAAACTACTTCTTGTTCTCTTTTTTTCACTTACCTTGATCTCTTTTTCTCACTCATCCATGGTCAATGGTTTGACACTACCACTTGCCACTGTGTAGTTTCTTTCCCCAGGCTGCCATTCTTTAAAAAAGAAATGGCAATGCAAATACCATTTGTCTAAGATAAGAAGTCAAAAGTGTTAACATTTTTTTCAGAGATAAATTCTGTACTTCAATACAAACTCTTTCAAAGTAAATAATATTCATATGACTTTGTATTAAATAAAATTTGGCTCTGTCCTTCCCTCAGTGAGTTTTAAGTGTCTTCTACAAGTGACCCATGCATTTTTATATTTGCTAAAAATCATTTAGTATCTGTTGTCTGTGATAGCATATTCCTCTCTTATTTTAATTTTTGTCATCACTGTGGTGTGAAAAATATTGAAAATTTTCTTGATTTATTCTTAATCTATATTTATCCATTTTATCTTCAATATTTTAATTAAATTTAAAATCTAGTTTTAAATGTTCATTTCAACAAGTGATGAATATGGCAGTTTTATTCCTTATTCATAAGATATTCTTATCACAGATATCTTTGTCGCTGACAAGATTTTCTGTGTGTTGATTTCTCTACTGCACCTTATTTTTTTCCTTGCTTTTTCATGCTTACTTTGGTTGTTATAAATTTGGAATACCTTCACTGCTCCATTGTTCCACCAGCTAGTACACAGAATTTTATCCTAAATTTGCATCTCTGTGTAACAGAGAACCTGATATAAGCAGCACAAGATATTATATAGTGTTGTGTGTTGGTATTCGAATAAGAACTTTATTGTCTCCTCTCTAATCTTCTAATAGCATCTTGTTTTGACTAAGTGTATATGTCTATAGTCTTTTGTCTTCCCTATTACTATAAAACAACCTAGGACATTAAGAACAATAAAATTCTTTCTTCAACAAAGAAAATAATATTTCTTTAAAGGCTATTCTTACAGCTTGGCCTCTACACACACACACACACACACACACACACACACACACACACACACACTCAAATTCTTAAGGTAGCTATCCTATTGTCAGTGCATACCATCATCTCTTATTCTTTTTCCCTCCTTTTAAAATAAAATCTGAGTTTAGTACACCTTTCTCCTGAACCTCTCACCACTTCTATCATCAAAAAAAGAAACAAAACAAAACAAAAAATAAAACAAAGACAATAACAACAAAAACCAAAAATGGTGTTTTTGGAATATTCTTGTGCTAACTCTGTGTTGCTGCATAGCAATGCATGTATGCTTTTATGCCAGCATAAACATATGAGTTTTACAGAATCGTTCAGTAATCTGTGAATATGGGCATGGGAACCTTTTTTTTTCCCTGAGATTTCCCATATGCTTCTGAAATAAATGCTCATTGATCTGGCTGCAACTTGACTGAGCTGAATTCTCTCCTTGATGCCAGAGTTGCTTCCGAAGGTCATCTAAGTTGTAAGCTAAATTAAGTTTTCACGATTGGAAGAAAGGCGTCCCAATATTTTGTTGTCATGGCTATTTTTTCGGAAGATCAAACTTGTGTCGTAGGGACAGGAGCTTATGTACAAAGCCTGAGGAAGAAAACAATTTCCTTCCTATTATTTTAAGTGCCAAAAAGAAAGAAAGAAGGGCTGAAAGAAAGAAAGTCAAAGATTGACTATACCAGTCCCTTCGTCACATAAAGTAACTTACTCACAAGAACAATAACATCTAAAGAGGAGCCATTATCAGAAGATCACTATACTCCTAGTTCTTTGACTACTTGCATCATATGCCCAGCCAATCATGCCATTATATTAAAATTTTCTGTCATGATAACATTGGTATCTGTCATCTCAGCTTTCAGTCAATTCAGATTGATCAGACAAAAATCTCCCAAGCCTATTCGTTTTTTCTCTCCATGCTAAATATTCTTATTATTCTCTTTTCAGCACAGCTAAAATATACATTTTTTGGTAGGCATTCAAAGGCATTTGAACAATTGAATCCTGAGTATGTCTAATGTTCCCACGGTGACTTCAGGGAAGTTTTGTTTCCAGTCTATTAAATTACATACAAGTATCATATAGCACTTTCTTCCTTCTCTGGCTGCAAGACAATTCTTAGGGAAGGTGTTCATGTATACATCACACACCCTCTTGCTCCATTTTGCTGACCTTTGTTCATTCTTGATTTTGTAATTATTTTTATTATGTGTTTTATTTTTTACATATACATTTATATTATTACACATATATAAAATAAACTACATATAGCAAGAAAAAACTCCAAAACAATCAGGAATTATATAAATATTACATTTATAGTCTTTTGGCTATTTGTATTTGGCAGGCTTGAGAAAACATCTTTCCTATATTGGTGAGCCTAAAATTCTGGATGCAAATCAATATCTATCATATCTCATCATTATTCACTTAAAACATCTACCTAGACCTACAAACATCTTAAATCCTAAACAACTTAGCTTAATTGTAAAACTAAACTATGTGGTCTTCAACCTCATTAGAGACTTAAGAAGGAATAAAGTTAATTAACTGAGTATACAGGGAGTGTAGGTTAGTAGCTTCCCAAATGAAATAACAGAGACAGTTTGCTACCTGAGCAGTCACCCAAAAGTCTCTATAACATTGGGGCTTCATCGTTAGCCTTCTGGCCCAATATTTCTGACAGACCTATGGAGGACTTGCTTATCCTGTCTTTGCAGAGTTTGGCTGCTGTCGATTTTGTAATTATTGATATGTGATAGCCCATATGTCCTATAAAACTATCACATAAATGAGCAGGGAGAAGATAAATTAACAGTGAAAATCTAGTAAGAAAACAGAGTAGTAGATTATAAAATTAAAGTAAGAGAACATTTGAGCACAGACGAAAAACAAGCGAGAAAGCAAAATCTGTAGAAGATGCAATATCTAACTCCAGGTGCCAACTTCAATAGATTAAAATATTTACAAGTAGCCAGTGGAGCATTATATCTTAGTGAAGTTGCTTTAGAAAGGATTGAACTTTTAACTTAATACACAGCCTGGCAACTTTTATCACTTTGGTCATACACTTACTTTTCAGCAGGTCTGTATAGAAAAAAAAAAAGAAAAGAAAAGAAAGAAATAATGAGTCCAGTTTCTTTTTCTGAGTTGTAACACTTGCTTTCGTATCAATAGCACAGGTTCTACATCTCTTGGGCCCTGAGATTTGCACCACTGTCTACAACTTATCAATATCCTATGTCTTCAATTCATATTGTTACACATCCGGCTTCACTTGTTTCAAAGCTGCTATACTTGAACTGAAAGCAGCCTCCCTTGTCTGTAGCTGACAACCTATTACAGAAACTATCAACCTTTATAATCACCACGTATTTCAGCTCCACAATAATCTAATCTGACATGTCTTTCTGTCTGTTGGTCTATCATTTTCCAATCTTTCTATATATTCTTACATATTATGTATAGTACACTATTGGCCTTGTCATTGTAGAACCATAACTAATGTTTAAGACTAACATAACTTTAAAAGAGCGTGCTCAGTGATTATATATGTACATAAACTCACAATAAAAAATGTCACTGAGATTCCCTCAAATTCCTCTTTAAAGTTACCCAGTAAGTTTAAAATTTCCCTGTTGACCATTAGGTTTTTTAAGGAATTTGAGGAATCTGCTCTGGATCTTGAGTAATGGAAACTTTGTGATGTGCATATATTATAAAAATATGTCAAATAATTCTTCTTTTAATAGTATAATGTTTTAGACATATCAAATTATTTATCTCATGAAGCTGATCCATGCATTTTATCATGCATAATGACTATAACTTTGTCTCATAAAACCTATGGTCCTTGTAGCATGTTTGAGGTTGTTGTCTTGGACTCTACTTCTTGCAATGTTGGAAATGTGCTTGCTTTTATATTTGTATCACCCAAGCCTGTACCTCTGGTCACTGTGCTGTTGTGATGAATATGTTCTGTATCTTGTTTAAACACAGTAGCTATAACAACACATGGCTATTTTGATCTAAAGAATTATTAGTGTATACAGAGAATATGAATTATGAGTTTTATTGTATTTTAATTATTTTAAAACTAAAAAGTCAACCATCACTTGGTGCTGCCTACTGGTCAGTACTCATTTCAGTTTCTAAGCATCAGACTTCTTGCAGCTGAATATTTAGGTTGTTAATTTGTTTAAGTAAATTAAGATTAAAAACACATTTACCAATGTTCCTAGTGGATGCTTGGTCTTACAAGGGAAGCTATAGAACAAGGAAATGAATTATTTGAGAAATTATGCATTTCATAAATGGCACTTTGGTGGACTTTACCTTGTGTGTCAAATGAAAGATGCCATTTGTTGGAGAACAGTAATTTTCTTCTTAAGCTTTGTTTTGGCTGCTTCTCTTGACACTGTAAGATCTCAGCATGTGGAGATGTGGCAACATGACTCTCAAAACATCACCTATTTACTGATTGGACATACTGGGAAAAGTTTCTCTTCCTTTTCTATGTGGTCATGGATGTGAAAACACATATCAATAGATGTATGAAAATGAGAGTACAATATTGAGGCACCAGAGCCTGGAATTATTGATTCTGGCAAAGTGGTTCAGCTGCTCAGAAAAGAAACTAGGAAGACTAGTGTCAACCTAATTCTGATTGAAGAGTAGGATTTTGCCAGAACAGAGGAGAGTTGGGTTTATTATAAATGATTTACATTTAGTGAAGTGATATAAAAATCTTATTACTTATAAATGTATCAATATATGCTTAATCATATATATGTATGTGTGTGAGTGTATGTGTGAACACAATTACTTGTTGCTCATAAAAATATTTAGTTTAATATGAAGAAAAACATTTTATCTGTCTTGTACTGAGGTAGGTTTAAATCCCTTATGATTTTCATTCTTCCTTCTTCAATTGAAACACAATGTAATGTACAATAATTATTGGACGTTATATATATACATATATATATATATGCATATATATATGTATATATATGTGGAGAGAGACAGAGAGACAGACAGAGACAAGTAAATGAGTACTAATGAAAGCAACAGTGGGAGTCACAGAAAGATGGTGAAGACAAAAACAAGTCCCTCAGTAATTACAGTTGACTAATTCAAAGTATTGTGTTTAAAAAGGTTAATGCCTATGAGAAATGTTATGATTTCTAGGTGCAAATAAGAAATACTCATTAACTGTGCACCTGGGCTATCAGGATTTTAAGTGGAATTTAGAATTACAGAGCTTACTGCTAAAGTCAAGTATGTTTAAAAGTATATTTCTCTCTGAAATATTCTTTGTCTCTACCAGCTTCAGTGTTTGTTTCTCTAATGGTACATATAAAAACTCACTGTTAGTGGTATCATCCTGACTGTGATTGTTTAATTTATTCTGAAAATATTATAATTAAATAGGGTATAGATTTTATTTACAGTATAATATGAAGTTAAATGAAAAGTTATAATAAGTAACAAACTTTCTATATAAAATTTTGGTTTCCTGTTTAAATAAAAGTTATTAAAATACAACTGTAGGCATAAGGTAATTGTGTAATTAAAATGATAATTTCTATACCACCCATAATTGGTTGCAATCTTTGCTCAAATAATATCCTATCTCACTGTGGTGTAAACACTGCTCCCCAATTGTTCACTAATATGAAAAATAAAGCATCTTCCAGCCAATCACTGGGTAGGAAAGAGAACAAGGTTGTACTTTCTGTCAGCCAAGGGGAGGAGTTAGAGGAGGAAGTAGAGGATTCAGTCAGTGGCTGAATTCCAGGAAGCATCAGGAGAGAGAAGCTGGAGCCGGAAATCTACAAAGTACAAGTATCTCTGGGACGTACACTGGGAGGAAGCCAAATTAGGGATTAAGAATAGATGATACACAGAAAACAGATAGCCTGTGTTTGGCCTAAGTGACATGCAGCTTAGAGCCCTCTCTGCTGCTGACTCCGTCTGCCTGACCCACCTAGGACACAACAGAGAAACAGTAGAGACAGCATAAGTGAACTATACATGGGACCCAATTCCCATCCCATCATCCTCCATTCCAAGTAGGTCCGTGTAAGGTGCCCAGCAACACCCTGGTTAGAACTCTCTCCACTGCTGACTCTTTATCTGTCAGACCCATCTTGGACAAGACCAGCAGAGGGACCACCAGGTTTGCTCACACCAAAGAGAACCATATAGCTAGAAGTCCACATTAGCACACAAGCTACAAAATTCAGGACAAAGCGACACCACTAGAAACCAACTATACTACCACAACAAGCCCTGAAGATATTATCAACCTAAAGAGCAAGACAATAAGCATAATTCTGTGTTTACAAAAATGATAGAGACCTTAAAAGAGGGAAATAAATCCCTCAAAGAAATACAGAAAAATATATTCAAACAGATAAAAACAGTGAATAAAATGCTTAAAGAAATGCAGAAAAATACAATCAAATGGAATAAAAATGAATAAAACTGTTCGATATATGAAAATGGAAATAGAAACAATTAAGAAAACATAAACTGAGGCAATCCTGGACATAGAAACCCCAGGGGAGAGAACAGAAGCTACAGACACAAACAACCGAGCAGAATACAAGAGATGGAAGAAAGAATCTAATATGTAGAAGGTACAATTAAAAAATCAATACATCAGTAAAAGAAAATATTAAATCTAAAAACTTCCTCTCACAAAACATCCAAGAAATTTGGGACACCATGAAAAGACCAAACCCAAGAACAATAGGAATAGAAGGAGAAGACATCCAGCTCCAAGACCTAAAAAATATTTTCAACAAAATCATAAAAGAAAAATTCCACAACCTAAAGAAGGAGATGACCAAACACATACAAGAAGCACACAGAACACCAAATAGATTGGACTAGAAAGGAAAATCCTCATGCTACTTAATCAAGACACTAAATGTATAGAATAAAGAAAGAATATTAAAGACAACAAGGGAAAAAGATCAAGTCATATATAAAGTTTAAACAGTACCTATACACAATTGAGCTGTACAGAAGATACTAAAAGGAAAACAAGAATCCAAGGTGGTTATATACACCCAAGAACACAGAAATCTAACAGCTGCACATCTGCAAGGCTCAAAGAAAGGAAGCATGTATGCATGTGCCCCTCCAGGCACAACACCCCCCCCCCAACACACACACTACCACCACCACCATCAAAATCATAGGAATTAACCATCACTGGTCATTAATGTCTCTCCACATCAGTGGCTTCAATTCTGCAGTAAAAAAACAGAAGCTAACAGAATGGTTGGGAAAATAGAACCCATCATTCTGCCACATACAAGAAACACACCTCAGCAGTAAAGATACAACATTACCTCCAATTAAAGATCTGGAAAAGGGTTTTCCAAGCAAACAGACCCAAGAAGCAAGCTGGAGTGGCCATTCTAGTATCTAATCAAATAGACTTTCAACCAAAATTAATCAAAAGTTTTGGGGTAGGACACTTCATACTCATTAAAGGAAAAACCAACCAAGATCAAGTCTCAATCCTGAATATCTATGCCCCAAGATAAGGACTCCTGCATTTGTAAAATAAACATTAGTAAAATTTAAATCACACATTAATAGTAGGAGAGTTTAACACCCCACCCTTACCAATGGACAGATTAATGAGACAGGAACTAAATGGAGAAATATGGAAACTATCAATCTTCATGAAGCCAATGGACCTAACAGATATCTACAGAAAAATTTTTTTTAATTTTATTAATTTATTCATATTACATCTCAATGGTTATCTCCTCCCTTGTGTCTTCCCATTCTTCCCTCCCTCCAATCTTCCCCTTATTTCCTTCCCCTATGACTGTGACTGAGGGGGACTTACTTCCCCTGCATATGCTCATAGGGTATCAAGTCTCTTCTTGGTAACCTGCTATCCTTCCTCTGAATGCCACCAGGTCTCCCCATTCAGGAGACTTGGTCAAATATTTTACTTGAACAGAAAAGAGTATACCATCTTCTCAGCACCTCATGAAACATTCTCCAAAATGGACCATATACTCGGTAACAAAGCAGCCTCAATAGATGCAAGAGATTGAACTATTCCCTTTTATCTTATGAACTATGAACTATTCCCTTATGAGACAATCAGGCATTAAAGTGGGTACTTAACAAAATTAGAAACAGCAGAAAGCCTACAAATTCATGGAAACTGAATAAGTCTCCACTCAATGCCACTGGCTTAAGGATGAAATAAAAAAAGAAATTAAAGACCTTTTAGAATTCAATAAAAATGAAGGCACAACATACTCAAACCTATGGGACACAGTGAAAGCAGTGCTAACAGGAAAGTTCATAGCACTAAGTGCTTTCATAAAGAAATTGGAGAGATCCCATAATAGCAACTTAACAGCACACTGAAAGCTCTAGAACAAAAAATGCAAACACACCAAAAAAGGAATAAATGACAAGAAATAAGCCAACTTGGTGCTGAAATCAAAACAAAAAATCAATAAAAAGAATCTACAAAACCAAGAGCTGGTTCTTTGAGTAAACCAACAAGATAGACAAACCTTTATCAAGGTAACCAAAAGGAAGAGGAAGAGAGAGTACTGAAATCTACAAAATCAGAAATGAAATCAGACACTGAGGAAATCCAAAAAACCAAAAGGCTGTATTCCACAAAATTTGAAAATCTAAAAGAAATGGACATTTTTTTTTGGTAAATTTCACTTACCAAAAATGAATCATGATGAGGTAAACAGTTAAACAGTCCTATAACCTCTTAATAGAGGCAGTCACCCAAAGTCTCCCAAAACAACAACAACAACAACCAAAACAAAAACATAAAACAAGCAAACAAAAAACCAGATGTAGGTAATTTTATCACAGAATTCTACTAGACATTCAAAGAAGGTCTAATTCCACCACTCCTCAAATTATTCCACAAAATAGAAATAGAAGGAATATTGCCAAACACATTTTATGAAGCTACAGTCACCCAATATCTAAACCACACAAAAACTCAGCAAGCACAGCAAATTTCAGACCAATTTCTCCCACGAACATTAATGGATAATCGTAAAATATTCACAAACCAATTATAAAACATATCATATCCTCCATGATCAAATAGGCTTCATTCCAGGCATGCAAGGATGGTTCAACATATGAAAATCCATCAATGTAATTCACCATATAAACAAACTGAAAGAAGACAATGGCATGATCACATGGTCATTTCATGAGATGCAGAAAGAGCCTTTGAAAAAAAATCAAACACATCATCATGATGAAAGTCTTAGAGAGATCAGGAATTCAAGGCACGTACCTAAACATAATAAAAGCTATATTCAGCAAGCCAATTGCCAACATAAATTAAATGGAGAGAAACTCAAAGTAATCCCACGAAAATCAGGGGCAAGACAAGGCTGCCCACTCTTTCCATATCTCTTGAATATAGTAGTTTAATTTCTACTAGAAAATTAGATAGCGAAAGGAGATCAATGGGATAAAAATTGGAAAGGAAGAAGTCAAAGTATTGCTTTTGGCTGATGATATGATAGTATACATAAGTGTTCATAAAAATGTCACCAGAAAATTCCTACAGCTGATAAACAAAGTGGCTGGATACTCTTGTCAAATGGAATGAGAAAGAAATAAGGGAAACTATACCTTCCCATTAGCTACAAATAATATAAAGTATCATGATTTAACTCTACCCAAGAAAAAAATCTGAATAACAAGAAGTTCAAGTCTCTGAAGAAAGAAATTAGAGAAGATATCAGAAGATGGAATAATCTTCCTTGCTCATGGATTAGGAGGATTAACATATTTAAAATGGCCATTTTACCAAAAGCAACCTGCAGATTCAATGCAATTCCCACCAAAATGCCAACACAATTATTTATAGATCTTGAATGAACAATTATTAACTCCAGATAGAAAAAGAGAAAACCCAAAATTACCACTATAATCCTGTACAATCAAATATCTTCTGGCAGTATCTACATCTCTGATCTCAAGCTATATTATCGAGAAAACTTAGTAAAAATCGCATGCTATTGGCATATAAACAGATTGGTGGATCAATGGAATCTAATCAAAGACCCAGAAATAAACCCATACACTACTGCCATTTGTTTTTTGATGAAGAAGCCAAAACCATAAAATGGAAGAAAGAGCCTCTTCAACAAATTGTGCTTGTATAACTGGATTTCTAGATGCAGAAAAATGCAATCAGATCCACATTTATCATCCTGCACAAAATACAAATTCATGAGCATCAAAGACCACAACATAACAACAGATACACTAACTTTATTAGAAGAGGAAATGGGAGCTGAAGAACTGCAACTGAAGCACTTGGTGCTGGGACATGAAGGATGCAGGATGTCAGTGTCCAGCATGCTGAGAGGAATGAATTCTGTCAGGTCTGATCCAGGGTCAGGGTCTGGTTCTTTTGTTCTGAAAGCACATAAATTCTCACAAGCATTATAAAATTATAGATGTATGAGGTGTGCATGATGCACAGAACAATTAAGGATGGTTCTCTGCTCTTTGTATGAGCAGAAGAGAAACATCTGTAAACCTTCATTCATGCCATATGAAGAATGGCATCTAATAATAAATCACAGTGATTCTGTAACCAACAAGGAGCCTTGTCTATGCCTAGACATTCACGTCTCAGCCAGTCTCTGACCTATTCCCATTTAGTAGGGATTAGCAGTGTAAGTTGCCTGCTTGTTCTGCAGTTTGAATTCTTCACATTCTGATTGAATCCCCTCCCTCATCACCTTCTGACCCCAACCCTCCCTCATTCCCTCTCCCTCCCTCACCCAGTCCTCAGAAAGGACAACCCTCCTGTCCCAACATGTGACCTCAGCTTATCAAATATTGTCTGTACTGCCTGCATCTTATTCCTCTGTGGCCTGGCAAGGTCGCCTTGCCAGATGGAAGTTATCAACATTGGGGCTGCTGAGTCCATGTCAGAAGTAGTCTTTACTCTCCATATTGTGGGACCCACAAGGACACTGTGCTCCCTATGTACTACATCTGAGCAGATGGTCTAGCTCCACTTTATACATGGTCCTTGGTTGGTGCATATGACTCCATATTGTAGTGTGGTTATTCTGTAGTATGTGACTAAAATCCACTTATTAGTGAGTATATACTATGCGTGTCCTTCTGAGTCTGGGTTACCTTTCAAGGGATGATATTTCCTAGTTCCATCTATTGGCCTCCAAATTTCAAGATTTTCTTGTTTTAAATAGCTGAGTAGTACTTCGTTGTGTAAATGAAGCACAGTTTCTTTATCCATTCTTCAGTTGATGGACATCTAGGCTGTTTCCAGATTCTGGCTATTACAAATAAAACTGCTGTGAACATAGATGAGCAAATGTCTTTGTTGCATGGTGGGGCATCTTTCAGGTATATGTTCATGAGTGGTATGGCTGGGTCTTGATGTAGAATTATTCCCAATTCCCAGAGAAAGCACTAGATTTATTTCCAAAGTGGTTGTACAAGTTTTCATTACCACCATCAATGGAGGAATGATCCCCTCTCACCTCATCTGCACCAGCATGTGCTGTCACTTGAGATTTTGTTCTGAGCCATTAATATAGGTGTAAGATAGAATCTCAAAATCATTTTATTTGCATTTCTTAGATGACTAGGACCATTGAGCATTTCTTTATGTGTAATAATATAAATGTGTATGTAAAAAATTTAAATTTAAATTTAAAAAAGAAGAGAAAATGGGGAAAAGACTTGAACTTATTGGCACAGGATTCCACTTCCTGAACAGAAGACTAACAACTCAGGCTCTAAAATCAACCATTAATAAATGAAAAGCTTCTTTAAGGCAAAGGACACCGTCAATAGAACAAAAGGACAGTCCACAGATTGGGAAAAATTTTCACCAATCCTCCATCTGACAAATGGTAATAGCCAAAATATATAAACAACTCAAAACACTAAACATTAAGAAAGAAAATAACCCAATTAAACAATGAGGCACAGAGCTAAATGGTGAATTTTCTACAGAAGAATATCAAATGGCTGAGAAACATTTAAAGAAATGCTCAATATTCTTGGACATCAAGGAAATGCAAATAAAATTGACTTTGAGAGTCCATCTTAAATCCATCAGAATTCCTAAGATAAAAAAACCTCAAGTGCCATCATATTCTGGCAATGATGTGGAGAAAAGCGAACATTCCTCCATTGCTAGTGGGGAAGCAAATGTTTATAATAATTTTGGAAATCAATCTGGCTCTTTCTCAGAAAATTGGGAATAGTGCTATTGCAAGACCCAGCCATAGCACTCCTGGTCATATACTCAAAAGATGTTCCACCATACAACCAGGACACTTGCTCAATCATCTTTATAACAACTTTATTCATAATAGCCAGAATCTGCAAACTACTTGGATATCCTTCAACTGAAGAATAGATAAAGAAACTGTGGTGCATTTAGATAATGGAATATTATCCAACTACCAAAAAACAAACCAAAGAAATCTTTGAGTTTGCAGGCAAATGGAAGGAACTAGAAAAGATAATCCTGAGTGATGTAAGCCAGACACAGAAAGACACATATGGTATATACTCACTTGTAAGTGGATATTAGCCATATAATATAAGATAAATGTACTACAGTGCATAGTCCTAAAGAAGATAAGTAACCTGGGGCATCCAAAGGGGGGGGATGTGCCCAAATATCACACTGGAGGATAAATAGAAAAGACAGAGGTAGTGGGTGAAAGAGGGAACAAGGTAAGAGAGAGAGAGCACAGAGAGATATGAGCATGGAGATCTGACTGGGGAGAGCAGGGCAGGAGGACAGAAGACTTGCAAGTCTCAGCTGTTGTCCAGAAAATGCCAGAGGTGCATCTTTTTCTTTTTCTCTTTAATAGCAATTAGAAGATGTCAAGCCCAGTTATTTAAGTGTGTCCTTTGGGATGACACTCATTTCCCCATGCTTGTGAGGATATACTTTAGTAACTGAGCTATTTCCACTTACTCCAGAGAGTATTTGTTCTAAATAAGAGCCATCATTATTGAAAATTTCCACAGGAATGTCCCCTATCATAAAGGTGAAAATGAAGATAAAAGAAAAATGACATATTGAACCTCATGTTACCCTTTAAAATAATTTTGTTTAGAATGACTGCATGTGTGTGTGTGTGTGTTTGTGTGTGTATGTCTGTGTGTGTGTGTGTGTGTGTGTGTGTGTGTGTGT
This sequence comes from Acomys russatus, assembly GCF_903995435.1. Lineage (NCBI taxonomy): Eukaryota > Metazoa > Chordata > Mammalia > Rodentia > Muridae > Acomys > Acomys russatus. The sequence continues at coordinate 48,170,821 of NC_067158.1, forward strand.
GTGTGTGTGTGTGCATGTTTCAGAGTGACTCTTGTCGGTGGCACTCAGGGGAAGGATAGCAGGCTACCAAGAAGAGACTTGATACCCTATGATCATGTACAGGGGGAGGAGGTCCCCCTCAGTCACTGTCATAGGGGAGGGGAATAGGGTGAAAGTGGGAGGGAGGGAGGAATAGGAGGATAGAAGGGATGGGATAACAATTGAGATGTAAGATGAATGAATTAATAAATAAATAATTTTTAAAAACAAAGTGACTCTGTGTACTGTAAATCACACAATGCTCTTTTCACAAAGCTAAGAAGCTTAAATAATCAAAAGAGAAAATTATTCCATTGTTCTTAAATTGTACAATTTACATGGAAATATTACTGTTATAATATTTAATAATATTAAGATATTTCATTTACAATGACATTACTAAGTATTTGGTAAAGATAAAAATAATGTTCAGTAAATAATTCTGGTGGGTTTGTTTTTGACACTGAATCCAGGACCTTATAAATGCTACGCAGACACCCAACAACTGAAATACATCTTTAGTCTACATTTTCATTTTGAACTACTGTATTTTTTTTATGTTTTTTTATTAATTTATTCTTGTTACATCTCAATGTTTATCCCATCCCTTGTATTCTCCCATTCCCCCCCCCCATTTTCCCATTATTCCCCTCCCCTATGACTGTTCCTGGGGGGGATTACCTCCCCCTGTATATTCTCATAGGGTATCAAGTCTCTTCTTGGCTACCTGCTGTCCTTCCTCTGAGTGCCACCAGGTCTCCCCCTCCAGGAGACATGGTCAAATGTGAGGCACCAGAGTACGTGAGAAAGTCATATCACACTCTCCACTCAACTGTGGAGAATAATCAAATGGTATATACTCACTTATATCTGCATACTAGCCCAAGGGGCATGTCCCACGAAAGCCTTCACTTACCAGGAAACTGGGACAGAGGGAAAGGCATCCTATTGGGACTCTAAACGAGAGACGCATGGGAGAATAGCAAAATAAAAGGATACAGAGGGTCCTAGAAATCTACAAGTAGAACAATATGATAGGCAGATTTGGGCCCAGGGGTCCCGCTCAAACTGAGGCACCAGCCAAGGACAATACAGGAGGTAAACTTTAAACCCCTTCCCAGATTGAACTACTGTATTTTAATTTTTATTTTTCTGTTTATGAGTTTTACATTTGAGGTTCTAACATCTCAGTTAGCACTAGCATGAATAATAATCTACTTAACTCGTTCTCATGTTGGTGCTCGCTCTGGCTTTCTTAGCTTAGAAGATGCACTGCCAGTATAACCAGTGAGCAGTTTCCTTCCATATGCACAGGTTAAGTTTGTTGGGCCCTGCTACTTTGGTCAATTTCTGGTATTACCAGATAACCCCTGATCTCAGACTTCCTTCCTCAGCTGGGTTCCCTCCTCTCCTCCTTTTCTGGAGAAACCCCAGCTGCTCTAAGGAGGGTCACCTAGCCCTCAGGGCATTTACAGGGCCAACCATTTCCTGGGAAGTAATCCTTTCAGTGTGCACCTGGGGATTACTAAAAATACCCTCCCTCAGGCTAATGAGATGTCTTGGTACCTTCCCTTCCAACCAAAGGCCTTTTTCCATACCTCTAACTGTATCTGGAGTTCCTCCACTCCCACTCACCCCCTGCCCATAGGATAATTAAGTACTGCATTCCTTTCTCATGATGAGTCTGTGCTGCCGCATGTGCATGAAGCACCCCTGGCAGTCATAGCTTCAGCAAGTCTAACATGTTCACCCTTGAAATCCCTCCCACTCTCCAAACTTTATCATGTCCCTGATTCACAAAATCAAGTCTCTTTCTCCATTCCTCCACCATGACTGTGAATGTTTATTCTGGACAAAGAAGGGCTCCTCTCCTCCCTGAAGAATTTGCCCCTAGACCTCTGAGCTTGGTTTCCAGTCAGGCAGTCTTAGAGGTTACCACTGAAGCTGCCATCAAGCCATGAACCTGTGGCCTGTATTACTGCAGCATCACCACTTACTTTGTAGTTGCTGAGTTTATTGCTGTCTGGTATCAGCAACTTCCTTTAAAAGAGTTAAAGCACCAACCAGGGTCCGTGCATGGACTGGACCTAGGGGCCCTACACAGATGTAGAAGATGGGCAGTTCCAGCTTCATGTGGGTCCCCTAGAGAGGAGATCTGGGGCTGTCTCTGACATGGATTTTTGCCTGTTTTTTGTTTGTTTGTTTGTTTGTTTGTTTATTACTGGCAGGGCTGCCTCACCAGGCAATGAGAGAAGAGTCCTGATGGCACTAGACATACTGGGGTGTGTTGGTGGAGAAGGGTCCCCTTTTCTGAGGAGTAGTGAAGAGGAGTGAGAAAAGAGGGAGGGAGGAAGGGAGGAGAGGAGAGAGGGGACAACAGTCAGCATGTATAGTGAGTAAACTAATAAATAAAAAAATTTTAAAGAGCTAATTGTAACATAGTAGAAAAACTTTTCCACGTCCCCAGTGAGATCAGGAGTCTTGTGCACAGACCTCTGCAAGCTCTAGCAGTTCCTGAGGGAAGCAAAACCTGGCACTCTTAAGGTTCCATCCTTTCCTGCCCGGAAGCCAGCAATACTCAGACTGTCTTGCAAGAGAAGTACTTCTGGTGTGGCGTTTTGGTGGCAACCCAGCAATATCAGTGGTGGAAAATACAGAACAACATTAGTTTATTTTCCACATTAAAGTAATGATATTCTCTGCATTCCAATGTAAATATTATGCAAATATTGTTATAGGTTAGCAAACAGTAGGAGGACTATTTTGATCTATAATATTGCTTATTCTTGCTGGGTTTTTCATGCTCATTCTTGAAAATTGATAAAATGTTCTATATAGTATAATTAAACACGCATATAAACACACACACACACACACACATCTATCTCCTTGTAAAATATATTTTAGAATTTCAGCAGTTATCCAGCAATAGAAAATTTCTTACACACTGAACCCAGTATTAGTCTCCATTAATTTGACCTGTTTAACTCAATGTAATCTGGCCATTAGGAGATGGAGAAGGTTAGTGTCTTAGTATGGGTTTCTATTGTTGTGAAGCAACACAGGTCTAGGCATCAGAAGTCTGTGAGCCACACTGCAAAGAGCTTGAGTATATGAGACCTTACTACCCTATCCCTGCCCTGAACTTCTGATCACACACTGACACACTTCCTCCAATAAGGTCACACTTCCATATCGAGCCACTCCCTATGACCAAGCGTTTAAACACATCAGTTTATGGGGTACATTACTATTCAAATCACCACAGTAAGACAGCCTGCAGAGATTTGAACAATGTAAATATAGTTCTGAAGTCAGAATTGGGTTATAAAAACATGTTGAAATTCAAAGGCATGGTTCTCCACAAGATAGTGTCAATGTAATGCATACTGTATCATGGTTTTCCTTCTGCACCTATGCATTAATAAACATTTTAACTCAGAGAATGTCATGAACCTTTAGAAGGGCATTGGTAAGATGCATCCTATGAAGTATTCTTGAACAAAAAAGCTGAAGTGTTGTCACTGTAAAGTAAAATAGTCTTGGCAAGAAACCGTGAACAAGTATCTTCCTATAGTTTAGTTTATAGAAATTAAATATTGAACAATATACTTGTTATGAATATGATCAGTAATCAAAACCTTTTTCTTTTTTAAATTTAAATTGTTGTTCTGTTTTCAATACATTTTAACCACAGTTTTCCCGTCTCTCCACCCTTTCCGTTTTCCACACCTCATTTCCTCTCTCCCCCAGATCCACTCTTCCTCTGTTTCCTCTCAGAAAGAGCAAGCTCCCCAGGAGGATCCACTGAACATCACATGACAAAATACAGTAAGTCTAAGTATAAACATTTGTTTCCAGCTGGACTAGGAAATCCATAGCAGACAACTGACAGCATGCCAATATCACAGACTAATGCAGGCTCTGTGATTGTAGATTTAGTGTCTGTGATCCCCTATGAGTCCTATTTTGTCAACGTCTGTGGAAAAAGGTCTCCTGTATCCTGGACAAACTGACTCGTTCGTTTCCCCCTCCCCCTTTTCACGGTGTTTCCAGCAGAGATCTCCAATTTGGGCTTTCTGACTAATGTTTGGTTGGAGGTCTTCACATCTGCTCCAATCAGCTGCTGGTCCTAGCCTCTTTGATTATGATTGGGTTAGGCACTGACCTATGAGAATATAAGCGGATTGTTGATAACCCTCAGAGTCCTACAGAATATGGCATTTAAAGATTTTTTTTATTGGTTTAATGAATCTTTGACAATTAGACAGGTTAATTTCTTGCAACACCCAGCCTACCTCAAAGAAAATGATGAACATCAAAGAACCTCCTTATGGAGATGGCTTCAAATGTGGCACAGCAGCCACTGAGAAAAATGTCCTCATTTCAAACAATGAAAGAATTCTGCCTAAAAATAGGCAAGCTTAGATACAGGTAGAGTCAATGACCAAACTCTGCCAAGACAGGATAAGCAAGTGCTCAATAGTTCCTGCCTCACAAATATGTCTGTCAGATATATTTGCCAGAAGGCTGATGCTCCAATGTTAAAGAGAGTTATGGATGACTGTTCAGGCAGCAAACTATCTCTGTCTTTTTTTTTTTCAACTTGTAAACTGCTATCCTTCACTTCATGTTTACTCAGGTAATTAAGTTTTATTCTTCCTCAAGTCTCTGATAGGGTTGAAGACCAATTAGTTTAGTTTCACAATTAAGCTTATTTAGGGGTTAAGATGTTTTCAGGTCTAGATAGACATTTTAAGTTGATAGAGATGAAATATGAGAGATTTTTATTTACATTCAGAACTTTAGACTCACTAAAATAGAAAAGATATTTTTTACAAGGTTGCCAAATACAAATAGCCAAAACACAATGAATGTAACATTAATATAATTTCTGATTGTGTCATGGTTCTTCTTGCTCTATGTTGTTTATTTTACATATGTGTAATAATATAAATGTATATTAAAAATGAAAAGTATTAATAAAAAAGAATCATTTCATCCTTTTTTTCTATAATAAGTCTTTGGGCTATCGAGCCTTTGATTCCTGGTCATCTAGGTAATGTCAGGCATGTACTTTCTCTCTGATATGGGTCTCAAATTAGACCTGCCAATAGGTAGGCTCTCCCCAAGTTCTGAGCTTCCACTGCACCAGTACATCTTTCAGTAGAGACAGATTATAGGTCTAATGTTCTGTGTCTTGCTTGGTGTCCTAGTCCCACTTCTGGAATCCTTGCCTCATTATAGACTATGAATTGTTGGTGCACCGAGTCCTCTGTTACTCTCAGTTCTTGTTATGGTCTCCCTCACAGAATTATAAGAGTTTCTGCTTGACTCAGTTCCTGCATGCTCCCCATGCCCTCTGACTCCGGTTGTATCTCCCAGGATTCTCTTCCCTCATCCACCCCCCTCACCTGATCCCTATTGTTCCAACCACACCTGCCTCTAATCCACCTGAAAAATCTATTCTATTTCCCTTCCTAGGTATATCTATGTTTACCCTTTGAAACTCTCCTTGTTCTTTAGCCTTTCTGGGTCTGTGGATTGTTGCATGATTATCATTGACTTACTTGCTAAAATCCACTTACATATCATGTTTTTCTCTCAGGGTCTGGGTTACCTCACCCTGGATGATTTTTTTTTTTTTAGTCAGGAACTTTTTCTTATTGTTTCACTCAGTTTTTCATTTCCCCTTTATGACACTCAAGCAGTATACGGATATGTTCAGAAGTGAAATAATATTGCCAGAATAGGCCTTCAGAGTAAGATAAGAACAGTTAGAAATGACACATAAATCATAGACAGAAGGGTCATTCTTATTTGTTAATTATAATAATTTTGGGCTTTCCAGATGAAATGATTTATTCTATAATTTAATTTGAATCATGAATCAATGGAGTTGTAATTTTAACCTTCACTACTGCTCACACATTGAAGAAATTTTTATCTCAAATAGAAAGAATATTAAAAATGGAACATTTGAATGTCTCTAAAATAAAGTGTCTTACTAGCAACAGTGAGATTAAGGGGATATTTATTGGAAAATTCTATGGAGAGTCATACTCTTTTTGTTTTTTTCTAATTCCAGTTCACTATATCTTTTTATGTTCATTTCTTTAATACTTTCACCCATACTTTGAAAGGGTTCAAATTTGTTTATTTTATAAGGAAACAAACCATTTAATGTTGTATAGCAAACCATTAGTGTCCTGGACATCTTCAGTTACCTAAGAAGCAACGACACCTTTAAGACTCTCATTGTCAAATTTAATCATAGATATAAAATTCTTGTTGTTTCAATGCTGATGGAAACTCACCTAGAAAGTTTTGAATAGTATATTTAAGAATTTCTAAGTTAAAAACCACATCAGTAAGGAATATTTCACAATAACCCTACAGGTGAGGTGTTGTGGTAACACATATGTCTTGATAGTACCTAACAATACTCTAATGAGACCTATGGCTGTCCCAGCAAGAGGAACCCTAGCTAATTAACAAGCACTTGTAAAACCATGGTTATTGGTGGAGAATATACAACCAATAATTAACTGAACTAATATAACCCCTAATAACACTTCCTAAATATTTGTCCTTACAGATAAGTGTCGTCTTCACTAGTCATCAAGGAATCTTCTTTTTGCAGCAGAGTTGTGTAGTCCATTTCCAGTGGATGCAGTTACAGAAGACTCTGGCACCTAAGGCTCAGGAAAAAAATGAGGAAAAAGAAGTGGAAAGACCATAAGAGCCAGAAGTTCTGGAAATTATCAGTGAGATTATGACTTCTAGTAACATCAGAAGATACACTACCAAAGTCTCACCAACATGGCTGTTCAATGTAACTTGAATAAGGATGACACCAGAGAAAAGGCTAAACTAGATGAAAGAAATCTATGAGGCCCCCATCCTATTGAAAGATCTATATGAAATCAAGGAAAGCTGGGAACAGAAGAGGTAGCCCTCACTAGAGAATAGCAACACAGTTGGTTTTGAAGCTTCAGTCACCCTTGACACCAAAAATACAAGTAAAATTGCATGAACTCAATAGGTGGTATATAAAATAAATACAAATATATACAAAACATATACAAGTAAATATATGCATGTAATAACGGTCAAGGAAGAAGCTGTCAGTTTGAAGGACAGGGAAGGGTCTAAGGGAGTTTTGAAATGAAGAAAGGAGAGGGGCAAAAATTGCAACTAAATTACAACATCAAAATTGAAGCAAGCAAACAAACAAATAGAAAACCTCCCCTTTCATCTGTTTTATACTATGATACAACACTAAAAGGTCTTATTTTGAAAACTCTCAGCTTATTATTAAGAACAATATAATATAAGATTTTATATCTGATTAGGTGAAAATGAAAATTATTTTGGTTTAAAAAATATTAGGCAAGTTTGAAGAAAAGAAAAATTAGAAAAAAAAACTGAGGCCAAAACCTGAGAAATGATACATATAAAAATATCAATCAAAGTCTTTATAGTTGTTTGACCTGGGCAATATCCATGGGTCCACTTTCATTATTATTAAAATGGAAGCAATTATTCATGCTATACAGATGTATTATGAGTTTCAAATTTAATACTCTGTGAAAATGTGTTCTGTCCAAGTGATCATTTTTAATATTAAGTGATAATAGCCTTGTATGACTCTTGGATCTGATATTCTCAATGTTCCATAACACCTACCACTTTCTGTTTAAATTATGACTCATCAAAAATTTATTTGTACAGTGACACATATCATTGATTTGTGAGAAAATTAAGTTTGAATATCCAATTACCATTCTGTTTTGTTTTTATGGATGTTAATTATCTCTTCCAATCAACTATTATTTAGAATTGTTTGGTGAAGCTTGTTTTTAAATTTTTAATATTTTAACAATTTTATCATAGTTTGCTTTTAAAAATCTGTCTTTTTATTAGATTACACTGTTGGTAGATCAAATATAATGTCTACTTACATTTCCTAAGTGACTAGTGAAGCTACTATTCCAAATAACAGAGTCATCTTTTTCCTCCTCCTTCTTTCCCTCCACCTCCACATCCTCCTCCTTCTTCCTTCTTTGGCTAGTTTTATTCTGTAACTCATGCTGTATATGAACTACTAAGGTTCCAACATCAACCTCCTACATGATAGGATAACAGTTATATACCAGGAAACACAGCTTACATTCTTATTTAACTATGTAATAATAAATTAATAATTAATTTCAAACAATAATAGTAAAATATTTTAGATGTTATTAAGGACACAACAGGACCATTCAAAGGATAATAGTAAAAGTTATAGGGCATGCAACAAATCTGCTCTCGTCCTTCAGGTTTTAAATGCACTGGTATTTAAATGCACTCCAAAATACCATTTATAATGACACAGCAAAGGCCCTAGATAGCATTGACCTCCCTTTAGAACTTTCCAGAATATTAGAAGCTCATCTTTGAGGTCCTGGCTGCTATCCATAATGTGTTGCAGTGTTTTAAATGTTGTAATTTTAAAGTCAGATGGATAGAAATCAATGTTCATCAATAATATGTAGATGGTCTCAATAAGCAATGATAAACTTCCAATCATGAGCTTCATATATATGCTGGCTCCATATATTGCTTATGTTATAGATAACATTTTTAGTTTGCTTAGCAGAGAAAAAAGAAATTCAGTATGCAATGAAATAATATTATAAACATCTAACATCACTAAAACCTGAGTAACAACATATTACCTAAACCTATATGCAACCAAAACACTAGACTTAATGGCCCTGTCTCATTTTGCTGTTTGTTTTAGTGAAAATTGCCTGAGTTTCTATAGTTATTTTTATTACACATTTGAAACATGTCTCCATTCTCTATCAGATGCAGGAGAGGTTGCAGAGGAAATAATGCAATGGACCATGCAGTAAGTGCAAAGATTCATTCTCTGTGGTTTAGCGAAAGGAGGAGTGTTGTAGTCTTTTTTGTAAACCTCTTCTATAAGTGACAGCACTGAATAACGATTCCACCTGTCATCCAGGGCTTTCAAATACAAAGGCTTTCTTTTTGGAGTTTCCAAGCATACTTACTACAATTTACTTTGATTTCAATATATTATTTTTAATTTTTCACTCAGTTTATACGTGGAGTGAAATCTATGCTGTAGTATTATACCCTATAATGTTGGGTATTTCCACAGATTTGCTTTAGTGCTATCTGAATAGCATATAAATTAGATTTTTAGAGAAGTACACACATATACACAGAGTCTTGTGGTGGTTATTTCTGATAGGAATGTTGGGAGTCTGGCATGTTCAGGATCAGAGATCAACACTTTTGTGAGCTCAGTTACCATGAACTTGAAATAGCCTTAAGTCCACCTGCTTCACTATAAATATTTTTGCCTGAGAATCTGTTGGGAATCCAGTTGTCTATCAATGAATTACATTTCAAAAATAAAATAATAGAGATTTCTATGAAAAATGGTAGGCAATTAAAAAATACTTCTTTTAAACGAAGTGATACATACCATGGAAATTGGTACATCTTTTAGTAAAGAAAATCATTCATAGTAATTGTGTTAGACTTACCCTTATTTCGTTTATAAGAACAGCACTTCGTAAGGATATTTTCTCTCATATTCTTGCTGTACTTAGTTGTACCAGTCATCTCAGCAGGTGGGAAGCAAGATTGCAAATCTAAAACCACTATGGGAGAGAGAGTGGAAGCCTATCTCAAAAAAACAAAAACACAGATATATTTTTAGATCCCATATTTACAACAGATATAAAAAAAAGAGCAAGAAGGAAAAGAAAAAATATGTAAACATAAAATTAAAGTTTGGCATGTCAAGCGCATTAAGGTTCTAGAGCTGCTGCCTAATTCAAATCTCCATGTGACAATAGACATATTTACTCACCCATAATGGTAACACATGTCACAGAAGTAAAAGTCGTGTTATGAAATTAATAAACTAATTTCATTCATAAATCATTATCATGGTTTATTCTAACTACTCTTCTATTTGGGCTGTGCAGGAATACATGCAGCATTCCGTAAACATTCCTGCATTCCCATTAAATTCTCAAACTGGCCTGTAGCTTGCTGTCCCGTACTTTATCTATGTGGTAAAGACTGTATCCCTGGACTCTTACTAACCAAGAGTACCTCACTTATAACATGACAAACCTAAACAATAGGAAAAGAAGATTAAACAATACAATAATGAAACCATAAGGATATCAGTTCTGAAGAACAATTCTCTTGGCATAATCAGCAGGATATCTTTTGCTGGGACCTGGAACAACCTCAGCTGGATCCCGGAGCCCTGAAGCCTTCCCTCGAGTGGTTCTCTCTAGGAGCATCTCGAAGTGGAACAACGAACAGCCAAAACTATCCCAAGTCTCCAAAGGCCCTACCTCTTGTTTTTGGCTCACATTTATACCTCCTCTCAGAATGTGTTCAAGGATGTTTTTCAGCTGGTTAATAAGCAACCTGCCCCAAACGGTGGTTTAACTTCTACGGGGATAAACATTATCTGTTCCCTCACAAGTCTTTTTCTCATCCCTTACTTGTGATTTAAACAAAAAAAAAAAAACATGTTTATCTCTTCTTCATCTCCCCTTTCTATTAAATAAAATAAGCTATATACAACAAAATAAGAATTATCCATAAAGTCACATTTACAAGGACCAGTCCATTTGTAGTTAACCATTTTTAAGAAAGTATTCTACTGTCTCTCCTATGCTACTGATTCTTGTCCCAATGTCTAAACCATTTTTTAAGTAAATTTTTATTAATACTGTGACTATCAAGTCTTCAACCCCATCAGAGACCCAAAAAGGAAAAACTATCTTAGATGAAGGAAGTACAGGCAAGTAACTTCCAAAAAAGTATTGCCAGGACAGAAAGCTGACTGACTGGACAGTCACAAGTTCCTCTCCACGTCAGGGCATCCAGTCTTCAGCCAGGTGACACAAAGCATCTAACAGACTGCTTTTGGACTGTCACAAGTTTCTCTCCATCATAGGTGCATCCTGCCTTCTGCCAAGCAGCCCAATGCATCTCAGACTGCTCTGAAGCAGGAATCCTGAAGGACTGGCCCATCTAATCTCTGTAAGGCTGGAAAGGCAATTTCTCAGTATTAGGCTTGATCATAGTGGGCGATCATTCTATCATCAGCAGTAGAGATAAGCCAAGTTCCTCAGACCAGTGGCTATCTGCCACTATCATTTCTTGATGCCCACATAATTAAACTGCAGGTGCTGCCAGGAACAGATATGTCTCTCTCTCATAAAAGTCCTTCACTATTTAATGCCATTTTCTGTGGATCTCTGAAGTGTTTGAAGACCATCTATCTATCTAGCCTATTTATCATATATCTTCCTTTGAAAACATATATTAAAAACTAATAAAGCTTATTCCATAATAAAGTAATTTAGCATCTAGTAATATTTATAAGTGACCAACCACCAATTTATATCTCTGACCATCCTGAACAAATTATAGCAGTTATTTTTTCAGCTTTTATATAAGTTGTATATGTATAATACATTAAATAAATAACAAACAAAATGATCTTAAGTTTCTACCAACAGAAATGCCATTGAAGAAATTATTATTTATTCTGCAACCTAAATTATATTTTTGTAACCCCAGGTTTCTCTTGTGTAGCTTTATATGGATGCCTATGTGGAATGTTGCATTCTTGCTCAGGAAGAGCATAACATGTTCACAATCAAAATCTGCTTTAAATAATGTTACCCAAAGAAGAAATTAATTCAAAGGAGAGAACATGATGCACTGAATCCGGCCGTCACTTATTAAAATTGCTTCAGGGTCTTATTGACTCAGATACCTCACTCTGCATATTTTGCAGATTCGTACCATAAATGAAGTGATCTGGTAGCTAATCAATTAGTGGAAACAACTCTCTTAATACCAGGAGGAGAAAAAAATAGAGGGAGCTCAATATTCAAAAAAAATCTCAGTACATCATTTTTCTAAAAGGAAACAATATATTTGGAGTTGTGAAAATAAATCTATTAACTATTTACCATTTTATTATTTTCATTTAGAATAGTCTCCTTACAGTCTACTTTGACCTATCTTTTTCCTTTCCAGCTCTTCCCAGTCTCTTAATACCCTCTCTCCTGATCTCTAACATCATTCTGTCTCTGTCTCTCCGTCTCTCTCTCTCTCTGATCCTGTCAAACTAAACCAGGAAGAATGAAAACAAAATGTTAAAGTACAGTCTAAAAATAACTTAAACAAAACAGAAAATGTATGTGTACATGTCCACACTAGTATGCATGTGTGCACATGCACATAAACTAACATCATCAAATCTATTTTGTGTGTTGGCCAACTATTCCTTGCCGTGAGGTCTTTCCAGGAGTGCATTTGGTATACCCAGTGACACTTCACTGGAGAAAATTGAGTTTCTTATTCTCATCAGCTATTATTTGCAACTAGCTTCTTGACTAGGCTTGGGACATTGTGCCTACCTCCCCTTTAAAATAATGCGACTTTGTCTGGTTTGAACCTGTGCACATCTTGTGCACGTGTCATAGTCTCTATGAGTCCATGTGCGCATCAATGATGCCACACCTCTGCCTGTCTTACCATCTTACTGCTTCTTCTTCTGCATAGAGCTCTGGACATTGAGGGAGAGGTTTGATAACTCCATTTGATTTAGTACCAAGTGTTCTAAAACATCTCACTGGCTGCGAATATACAATTCCAAGTCTCTGAATTAGTAACTCTTTACTGTAAGAAGATTTACTGATAAAAGTAGAGTGATGCTCTGATCCGACTACCAGGCTGGTGCAGTGGCGGAAGATGCCAGTCATAGGATGGTTCTATGGGTCAGTGGAGTCAGAAAACAGTGGAAAGAGGCTAGGAAGAGAAGCTCCTGGATCCCAATAAAGAGGCAGTTCTCCTAGAGAATCCTCTGTTAACTTCTGGGTATTGTAAATAGTAAGTAGAAATAGGGATATTACTCTGGCTTAAAAATGCTTGATAGCTGGCACAAGACCATTTATTCAACTCCATGAACATCAATCATAAAAATAAGGATTATTTTGGAAATATTAAATTATATGCCATAAACACACACATACACAAACACATGCACACGCCCACACACAAAGAGTTTCATTTAGCTTCCATTATTTAAAGGTTGATACTACTTTGGTAAGTTCATGCAATGTAGTATGCATGTTTGCCCTGTTGTGTGTGAGTAAGTGTGTATGTTGGGAGTGTGTATGTAGACACATGCAAGCATGCATATGCACGTATGTGCCTGTGTGTCTCGAACAGTAGGAAACATTAAGAGAGGCCAGCTGCAATAAAGGACTGAGTAAGTGGCCTGAAGGTTATATTCATCAACCATAATCACTAAGCTCTTCTCCATTATACTAGCAATAAAAAGACCAAGGATGCTAACATCTGGTACCTCCTCATCTATAACCTTTTGAACTGTTTATAAAAGGCTTTTTAATCCCAGAACAGAACAAAATTCTGTTGTTTGTCACTTAAAGATCTGGAAATTTCCTGTAAGATAAACTGCTCGAGCATGTTCAGAATAGATCTGGGCTGGAGAAAAATTTATATACTTCTTTTCTTTATCATAGTAAAGTGGACATTTGAAGAATAACACTTTTATACTACTTTGAAAATTGCAGCAAAGAGAAATGTATGTGTTTTTCAACATTATAACTCAAGATGGGAAGATTTAGAAGAAATGAGTATGTTGATTAAATGTGATAGACATGATCATGTAGATAATAATTGCATTTCTTATGCAAACAAAAATCTTGAATTAATTATCCTGGTGTCCGTATATAGCAAATTAAAAGTATTATAGTAAAAATAAACAAATTAAATAGATGTAAACTTATATATTATTAAGGTATAATGAATAATCATAACATTGACAAAGCACTTTAAAGTTGTTTAGGAAATCTTTTAAAATTAATTTAATTATAAACATTTGAGAATTGATTTGAAACTATTATAATATTTTAAGACACATTTTATAGGACAATAATTGTAATAGAATTGAAATTCATATAGAATAACTACATAAATAGTGAATGTGGGTTGGATTCTTCTATTCTTCTAATAACTTATTAAATAAGTGTTTATTAAATTTAGTAAGTGATAACACATGAAAGTTTACTAAGTAAACACAAACATTATTCTTTTCTCAAGAGGATTAGGTTGAAGAAAGTTTAGACAGAGGACTTAATATCATATTAAAGATCACTACTTAATTGTTGGTTTTGCTACATACCAATTTTGTACAGTAAACAAATTCCCCAAGATCTTATTCATAAAATTAGTGTACTACTTTTTCCCTCCTAGAGTTATTGCACATATAGAATGGGCATCACACAAAAGCCTCCTGTAAACTGAGGCAATTAGTATCTTTATGTGCTATCATGCCATTTTATATAAATAATTGTGTTAGAGAATAGGACATGTTTTAAAGGAGCCGTGGTAATAGAAGTAATGCAGAGCTAGAGAGGCAAACACTTTCCAATCAAAGAAGGAAAGTCAATGCTCCAAGAGGAAAGAACATTTGAGCTCAACCCCCAAGGATTCCATCTTATATTGACATCACAGTGACCACCATTAGGAAGATTAACCTGGGAGAAAGTTATTCAAATAGAGCTTTCTATATAATAAAGAATTACAGTCTATTTCACGTGGAGAGACGAAATTAGACTTGAAATAATATCACTTTCAAAGGATCAAGGGAAAATCTTGCACGTTCTGAGTAGGAAGATGCATACAAATTTGCATGGCTGTATGAATATAAGCTTCATGTGTCCTTAGAAATGGATTGACATGGACAAAGTATGAGTTGATTTAAATTATTTAAGAGGACTTTCCATCCTCTCTTTTGCATCACAAAAATCTGACAAGGTCTCAGAACATCAATGCTATTCTCAGACTAAAATATAATGTTCTTCATGGCTTGGACCTAGGCCACTTACAGATACGTAGTGGCTGTGTACCTTGGTTTTGTAGATCCCCTAAAACTTGAAACAGGAGTTGCTGTGACTTGTTGTCTGCTTTTGGACCCCTATCCTTTGCTGGGATTCCTTATGAGACATGATTTGCCAGGGTTGGAACAGATTGTCTCCAAAGGGGATCCTACTTGGGTCCAAACTATCAACAATTTTGTCAGATCCTCAGGGATTGAGGGCAAAGATTGGCAGAAACTATTGCTGGACTAGGATGGGCTCATGACTACACTTATCGTTGTGTGATACTGTTTCCCAAGCCTTACTTCACCTCCAGTTCCAAGATTATTTTTATAATTTTATTATTTTATCAATAATAATAATTAATCATTATAAATAATAATAATTAATAATATTATTATTTTATAAATTGCATTCATCCATTCATTCATTCATTCATTTTACATCTTAGTTGTAGCCCCATCCCTCCTCACCTCCCAGTCCCACCTTTTTTTCCTCTCCCCCTCCCTGTCCCCTATTCCTCAGAAAAGTGGAGCTCCCTTCCCATTCGCCACAGTTCATCAAGTTGTATTAGGACTTAGCATATCCTCTTCTCCTGTAGCGTAGCAAAACAGTCCCTAGAGTGGGAAGTAATTAAAATCTGGCAAGAAAGTCTATTTCAGAGAGAGCTCACTACATTTTTGTAGGGGGCCAAGTTCCAGTCCATGCATGGTTCTCGGTTGGTGCTTCAGTCTCATCAGGCCTCTGTGGGTCGTGGTTAGTTGGTCCTGTTGTTCCTGTAAAGCTCCTATCATCTCCAGGTCTTGTTCTCCTCCCCCTTCTTCTTCCCACAGCTCCCTACACATCACCCAATGGGGGGCTGTGAACCTCGGCATGTTTTGAGGTGCTGTTGATTATGTTATCAGTAATCCAAAAGACGTTGCTATATCTGTTTATCATACAGAAATCTTTTACTGCCTTTGACGAAGCAACAGACAGTTTATGAATACCTTCACACATTTATCCAAGGTGATGCTGTTCATGGTTCTTGGCTTAATCACATCCTTGGATGGATAAAGAGGAGAGACATGGAGAACTTCCTATTAATGTCCTATGAGGCTCTACAGAGGGACTTCAGAGGCAGCATGTAAAATGTATGTTAATGTTTTCCCAAACATTTGAGTCCAGAACAATTTGATTCTGCTGTCCAAAACTGTTCCTTTTCAATTATGAGAGAGAAAAGAATGTCTAGTATAACACTAAGAAATCTGGACGATGACTCTGTCTGCAATATATCGTGGCTAAGAAAAGGCATTTCTGCCAACTGGAAAAATCTCTTCACTGTGCCTCAAAGTGAAGCCTTTGACAACATCTATCAGGGAAGATACTGAGTCTGGATCCTGGTTCCCTCTCCTTGTTGGAAGACTTCAGGGTTTTGCTGTCTAGCCCTGAATGTACAACGACTCACTCTCTAGACCAGGTGGACCTCAAACTCAAAGATCTACCTGTTTCTGCATTCAAAGTACTGGGTTTAGAGCTGCGAGCTACCACTTCTTGCCTGCAAAAGACTGTACACCTTCTAAGAACTCTCAGTACTTGTGAGAACATTGTTCTGTGATTCTTTCATAAACTATACTGTATGGTGTTAACTAGTAGGTATATATTTAGTTAGTTCTCAATAGCATGTGGGGACAGAGCCTTGTCACTAACACTTAGCTTCTTCCTGCTCCTCGTCCTCCTCCTCCTTATTTTTATTTATTCTTCTCTCATAAAATACATCTCTACTGAAACCTCCCCTCCTCCCGCTTCCCTCTACCTCCCTTCTTCCCCATTCTCATTGCTCCCCTTTTTCCTTTAGAAAAGAGCAGGCATGCCAGTGATATCTATTAAACACGGCCTAAGAAACTACAATAAGACTAGGGAAAAACCCTCATATCAAAGTTGGATGAGGAAACTCAGTAGGAGGAAAATGATCCCATGATCAGGCAAAAGGACCAAAGATACACCCATACTCACGCTGTTAGGAATATTCCAAAAACCCTAACTAAACAGGCATAGTGTGCACACCACTCAGACTCTTGGTTACAGTTTTCACTTCCTCATGAGGAAGGATCTTGTAATATTTCTCATTGTACCTCTTTTAATTCAAAGTGGATAGAGACATAATATACAATAAGAATAAAATACATGTATTTTTATGTATCTATAATGCAAATATTCATGTGCAGACATATACATGTGTGCATATGCATTTTTAAAAAAATATCATATATCAATTATGTGTGTGTCTGTGTGTATGTACACATATATGTGTGTGTGTGTGTGTGCGTTTTTGTGTGTGTATGAGCACACATTCCACTGAAGCTATACCAGTGTGCTGGATCTGTTGGAACTGGGGATGAAGACAGCCTGTTGTAGATGTTTAGAAGCTAAGTTTGGTCTTCAAGAACAGTAGTACAAAGTTTTAACTGTAAAGCACTCTCTCCAAGTCAAAGTTATAATCTTCGTATCTCATGTACTTTTTTTAGATGTCCTACCTACCTATATTTGTCACATCAGCTGAGACATGGTTTGAACCACACAATGAGTCTGAAAGAAAATTGAAACTTTGGATAGTTAAATAGCAAAAAATGGTACATCTAATAAGGAGAATTAATAGAATCCTTATGTTATCCTTTGTTCAGAAAGATTCAATAATACCGAATAAAGATGCTTTTCAATTTTTTAGTTAGTAATTAGCCGCAGAAAAAATTAAAGTACAATCACATCACTAGAGTTCCCATTTGCTTCACAGTGTTTTTATTAAAATAACTTTATTTTATTTATTTGTAACCTTTCAGAATAATTTCATTTAATGTTAGACGATTTTGTGATTTCCCTAATTAATACTGTTTTTACAATAGGATAAATGTTAGTTTATCAAAATTCCATTTAAATTGTATGATTCTTTTTTCATTTTTTTATTTTTATTTTTTAAATAATTTATTCACATTACATCCTGATTGTTATCTCCTCATTTCTATCTTCCCATTCCCCCTCCCTCACTCTTTCACCCTAGTTCCCTCCCCCCTAGGTCAGTGACAGAAGAGAACCGCCTCCTCCACCATATTATCACAGTCTATCAGGTTTCATCAGGATAGCCTGTTTCCCCTTCCTCTGAGTGACACCAGTCTTCCTCACCAAGAGGAAGTGGACCTAGAAGGTCCAGGAACCCTACAAGAAGACCATCAAGGCTGGCAGATCTGGATCCAGGGGCCCTACACAAACTGCTGTACCAGCCAAGGACAATGCATGCAGTAAACCTAGACCCCCTATTCAGATCTAGCCAATGGACAGCATGTTCTCCACTGTTGTGTGGAGAGCAGGGACTGCCTCTGACAAATGTATGATTCTTAAAGGAATTTATACTACATATATTTTGGAATATCTCACACACACACACACACACACACACACACACACACACACACACACACACACCACACAAAAGATTTAATAGACAGTGTGATGGATGGCCATTGTTTCCAAGTAAAAGAGTCTTACAGCTAATGTAATTACACAAATGCTTATTTCATTACATTCTGTGTGTGGAATTCTTCAACAGATGCTATAAATGGTCAATTACTTCAGTGACTGGTACCACACTGTAGCCATTGGAACCAAATTTGGTCAATGTTTCTGTAAGCAGACCTCTGAACTTAAAGGCAGTAGTTGCCCTATCCACCTCTGTTCAATTAGTCAAATGCTAATTGACTTGGTTAAAACCATGTTGGCTGTCAAGGACATTTAGATTTATCTTGCCAAAGCTGCTGGTGACACCAATGCGATTCTGCTCTGCACAACATCTGCTTACAAAGCCTTGCAGATCACAGAGGTGTGCCACTATTTTGTTGTTGTTTTAGACAAACACTTAAAACATGGATGGACAAATCAGTTCAATAATTGCAGGAGACTGGCACCTTTACTTTTAGAAGCAATCCTTTCCTTTTTCCTCTGGTTATATTTGCTTTTAAAAATCTGAAAAGACAATCGACTGCTCCGATAATGAAAGAATTTTGCTCTTTAAATACAAAAGCTATTGACTTTGTCTCTGTTTCTGTACACAGGACAGAATTATTTTATCTTTACATGCTCCCCTTCAATCTGCAATTTTTTTTTTCTAAAAGAGGCACCTCACAGATGGTGGCCAGAAATTACATGATGGTAGGTTTTCCTGGAAAAAAAAAATGTTGGTTGCCTAGCCTTACTCACTGACTTGCTGAGTGATTCACCTTGAAGGGCCATTTTATTTGATGTTCTGCGACCCAGAGCCTTGACACGGCTGTAATTCCCAGAGAGCCTCTTGGCACTAGGAATCTGTCATTCACAGTCTCAATAGGCAGACTTACAGTCAAATTTCTCTCTTTTCTCTTCTGAAAGTTGATTTATTAAATAAAAATAACACTAAACACAAAGGAATTGCACATTCAACTTTGCTTTATATGTTATATAGTATTATTTAAAGTAATACCAGACCTGATTTATATCAATGTCAAGAAATTCATTGAGAGCAAAGCTTTTTATATTAAGTCATGAGTGATATTAGAATTTATACTGGATTGGAGGCTTTAATGGTTCTATCTGAAGTATATCTATACAACAATCTTTATCAAAGATTTATTTGCTTATAATAGATATATTTTCATTAACATTTTTTGAAAGGTGTCAACATGAATACCTGTATGAGGTATAAAAAATATTTGTGTGTGTGTGCATTCATGTACGTTAAACATGTGTATGTGGTGATGCACATATACCTAAATTTGTGGAAACCAGAGGTCAATGTAATATGTCTTCTTCGGGTGTTCTCCACCATCACTTTGGGTCTCTCAGTGAGCCTGAGCTCATCAGTTCAGCCAGACTAGCTGACCTACCTCATTAGTGTTAGGAGTAAAGGTGTTCATGTGAATCTGGTTCTCTTAATGACCTGTGGTTGAGAAGCATTTTGCCACCAGAAGTACCCAACACTACAATGAATTTTTAAAATTATATTGGAATCTAAGACAATAAAATAAGGTGTGCTTGACAACATTTAGGTTTTTACATGGGACTGGGCATTCAAACTCAGATCCTCTGCTTTCACAGTAAAATCTTTATTAACTGAATGGACTCACAAGCCCCTATTTTATGCATTTAAATAAAGTTGTAGACAGTATAACGACCCAAATGTACACATACTAAAATATAGTCTTCCATGAGATAGATTGTAATAGCTTTACTTTAAGAGAGCAGTAACTGATTTTATGATATTAGGTAAATACATTACTGCACATTCTGTTGAGGTAAGAACCAAACACAAATAATCATTTTAGCCTTTTGGGACATGAAGTAGAGAGAGACGCAATCTATTCTTAAAATTGTGATCCTTCTAACAAGCTAATTAAGCTCATTCATTTTGAGTTTCTCACCAGTGGTGTCAAAGAAAAAGTAGGTGATGACTGTAGAGATAAATTAGCAATTACTGAAAAGAGTGACAGGTAAGATCCAAAATAGACCATAGTGAATACACACACACACACATGCGCACACACACACACACACACACACACACACACAAAC
The DNA here is from genome assembly GCF_903995435.1 of Acomys russatus. Lineage (NCBI taxonomy): Eukaryota > Metazoa > Chordata > Mammalia > Rodentia > Muridae > Acomys > Acomys russatus. Next base: position 48,191,382 of record NC_067158.1, read on the forward strand.
ACATTTAATGTGTATATATGTGTGTGTAACATATACATATGCATACAGGTCATTATATTGGTAAATAAACATAAAAATCTTTCATTTTCCATCAAAAAATCTTACATCTTCATTTAATATGTTAATGTAGTATTATGTATACATATAAGTACATAACAATGTGACAGTAGCTTATGAATGGTGCACGGAATTATGGGAAATAATCTAAAGCTTAGATTTTCTTCCTTAGCTCAATGTTGTCCTAAAGTAGAATAAGACTGGTGTAACCAAATAATAATATTTTAAAATTTTAGACTCAGAGTCAATCAGACTTTATTAATAAGAATATTTAAATATATATTAATGATTTCGCCAAATTTCTGGCTAATAAGTGGTAATTATTTGTATTCCAATGCAACGTCTTTGATAAATGGGTTTCAAGACTTGAAGGGCTGATTGAAAACGTTACTACTGTTCAGTTTCTAAATTTGTGAAAAATGGGGACATGAAATCTCTGTTAATCTTAGGAGAAAGTGGCTCATGAACAAGAAAAGCCAGTAAGTTGGAGTATAAATCTTTGCCCTATAACTTTTCAAAATCTGATCAAACAAATTAATCTTTCATCATGTCTTACATACAATGGATACAGTACCGGGGATGCTGGTTCATTCCATCATTACAAAGATTAATATTGTTAAGATTAAAGATGATATCTAGTTCAAGTACACATCTGTACATCATAAAGAGAAACCCATCATAGTGCTCATGATGCCCACATCGATATGGGTGTCCACTAGTCCTTAAATGTAATTGTATGCACGCTGAGTTTTGGGAGTCTTAGATCAGAAATACAAGTATACTCTTGTACAGGTTGGAAAGCCCTGGAGAGCTACAACATCCAGATTCATGTGAGGGTTTTGTTGTTGTTGTTGTTTGTTTGCCTTGGTATTTTGTTTTGTTTGTTTTGTTGTTGTTGTTGTTGTTGTTGTTTTACTTGCTTGCTTTTCCCTCAGAGTTGGAAATCAAGGAGAAGACATAAAAACATCAAAGTATACACTGTTATAAAAAGGTGACCAAATATCACATGATCTACAAATGGTGCCAATGCTTATCACTTTCAGCCAGTGCTTTATTTTGCTTTATCTCTCACCTGTTTCCCACTGCAATGAGGTGTCGCATCTCGCTCGACCAGCAAGTTCGTCTCCAAGCAGTTTATTCAAGCTCTTCATGCAAGCAACTCCACCGAACCACACCCATCACGCACTAATAAGGCATACTCTCATCCAATCCATTCACGCCACGTCTCACAACCTCATAGGTCCAGGAAGGCGGAACTACCGCAGGCAGCGGGCTATATCCAAATAAGGACTTGTTTGTTTTCTACAGAGGCAGCTCTGGCGATGTGCCAGGGGCCATCTGAGGGTGCGGTCCTTAGGGGCTCTCCACAATGAGGACTCCTGACAAAAGAGCTACAGAACCAGAAGTGCTTCCCTTGGTTTAGTGATTAGAGTTTCACATATGGGACATTATCTCAGGCAACTTAATGCTCCCCTCCATGTGGTTGCAATTGTCAGTCTGCAGCGATCATGTTTTTCCTACAAAGCTTCAGATGTCTCAGTATCATAAAGCAGAGCTATGCAATGGATTTTAATACTTTTTAATAGAGCTCAGGGTACTTGGGCGTGGGTGTGCGCACACATGCAATGTTTTCCCTAACAGCAATAAATGAAATCATTACGCACTGCAACTAACAATTGGAAGCTTTGGTGAGGACTGCTTGCTTCATGAATAAGTTTATTTCCATAATTCAGCTGAAACACAAGTGTCCTGGAATCTTACCTTGAGAGTGTTCAAAGAAACAGAACACTTATGATAATTTAAATTTTATATTATTGAAATAAACAGGAAAACCAAAAAGAGGTAACTTCCATAGGCATCATAGAGAAGAAAATTTGGTACAACAGAAACAATTAAATGATAAAATTGAGGAAAAGAAAGGAAAGTTGAAAATATGTAAACAGTGAGGTAGGTGGGTCAAGTAAAAATTGAAAATGAAATTGACCTTATAAATAGGAAATCAGCACAAGTGTAGCATCAGCATTATTTTACTCAATGTATACAGGCCTCAGTTTCCCTTCTTCATACTAGATTATGTTTTTAAAATCCACCTGTGATTCTCCCATGCTTCTCTCATCTAGAGTTTCAATAGGATGTCCTCCCTTCTGTCCTAGTTTCCTGGTAAGTGAAGGCTTTCATGAGACATGCCCCTTGGGCATCCTAGAAACCTACAAGTAGAACATTATGATAGGCAGATTTGGGCCCAGGGGTCCCACTCAAACTAAGGCACCAGCCAAGAACAATACAGGCGGTAAACTTTAAACCCCTTCCCAGATCTAGCCAATGGTCAGAACAGTCTCCACACTTCAGTGGAGAGTGGGATCTGACTTTCTCACGTACTCTGGTGCCTCACATTTCACCATGTCCCCTGGAGGGGAAGACCTGGTGGCACTCAGAGGAAGGACAGCAGGTTACCGAAAAGAGACTTGATACCCTATGAGCATATACAGGGGGAGGTAATCCCCCTCAGGAACAGTCATAGGGGAGGGGAGTAAGGGGAAAATGGGAGGAAGGGAAGAATGGGAGGACACAAAGGATGGGATAAACATTGAGATGTAACAAGAATAAATTAATAATAAAAAATTAAAAAAAAATCCACCTGTGATTGAAATCTTTTTTCTTCAAGCTCTTAGCCATATAATACGGCCAGATTTTCATTTAGTTTGAATTAAAGATGTAGGCGCAATATTTAGACCATTGTTCTTTTACATTTTGATTAACTTTGATTTATGAATGTGTGAGGAAAAACAGCACCACAACAGAAAAGCAAAAGGATGGCTCAAAATGTCCATATATTTTATTTAGACAATCTTCAGTCAAGGTTGCAGAGAGACATAACATTTGCTCTTCATCAGTGTCAGTGGTGATGTCTTCATACCTTGTGGTGACAACAGTCATATTTCATCGTTACACTGACCTTTGGAGGATTGCTCATGAAGCATTGCTTTGGAAGTGAGGATGCCTTACTTTTTGAAATTTGTACATGTGTCTCAATTTGTTGTCATTTTTTCAAAGCCTGTCAGTCATCATAGATGAAAGACAGAGCAGACGCTCTTCTACAAGCACATGTGCTTTGCCATCCTCTTGCACTCACAACTTTTCTGTTGCTTATAGCAAATTTACCGTATAATTTTGAAGCAAGATATTAAAAATGGCATGAATTACTCATTTTTTGTAATGTAGGAGTTTTTAAGCAGGTTAACTTTGTTTTTATATATTATTCTGTCAAGCATGCTATATTGTTGTTTATAATGTTATTTCTCCATAAACCAGATAATCAGACAAAATTAAAACTTTCTCAATTTCTCTTTGAGAATTTGGAAAGCATATTTGTTAGGATGAAGGTAAATCAGAACTCAAAATATTAGGAATAAGAGGCTGTTTAAATATAAAATAATATTGTGCTTTTGTGCATAGAAAATTTAGAATAAAATGATTGTTCTCCATTTGTTGTCTATACATACACACATAGTTATATATGTGCATATGTATTTATATTTGTACATGTATCTATGTTTATGTATACATGTATATGCATATGTACTTTGCCAATAACTTGCTTTTTCTAAATGTCATTTTGTAACTTATAATTGTCAGTATAGATGTAGAAATGAATTCTTATTTTTTATTAGTCTGTGGGGATTAAGACAATGTGCTGAACTGTGTATTATGCTAAGTAATCACAGATTTTTAATATTTATCCGTTTCCAGTAAAGGAAATGTTTTTCATGTAGCTGAGAGCTACTGGCTTTCATAGACTATTCTTCCCTTTCTGCTTCCAATCCAGAACCTGTAAAAGTTCACATGTAATCACAAGAAAGCTATTGTCTCAAGTGTTATAGAACATCATGAGTTTTACCTGTGATTAATTAGCTTTCTGATCTTAGTAGTGTACTTGGACCTTGCCGGAAATTAGCATCCTACACTTGAAAGTTGGAAAACTGTAAAGGTATTCTGTTTTAAAATCATTTTACAGCCTGATCCCAGCCCTGCGCCTGCTCTTATTCCCAGTCCCACTCTCGTGTGTCATTCCCACCATTCCCCTTCTCCTCAAAGAAGGGGAGGTCCACAAGGGGTACCAACCCACTCTGGCACACAAAGATTCATCAGGAATAAGCTCATCCTCTCCCACTGAGGCCTTACAGGGCAGCCCAGCTAGGGGAAAGGGATCTAAGGCAGGAACCAGAGTTCATGTCAGAGACAGCCCCTACTCCTGTCATTAGGGGATCCACATGTTGACCAAGCTCCTTATCAATTACATACGTGTAGTGGGGTCTAGGTCCAGCCCACGCATGCTCTTTAGTCACTGGAGCGAGGACCAAGTGTGGGGAGAGTAAAGTGGGAGGCCCAGGAGATAGAATGGAAATTGGTGCTGGGGTCATCTTGGACACAGGGGAGCCTGTATGAAGTCTGTAAGGGTGACTGTAGCTGAGGCTCCTATCCTTGAGGGTTAAGAAGCCTGAAGTTGCCACCTCTTCTATCCAAGTGGAACTTTCATTGTGGGAGAGGAACACCAATCCACCTGGATTAGGTATTCTTCTTAAATTTAAATTTATACCATATATGCCAAGCTAGAATTGGTTATTCAATCATTGTAATGTAATGTTTTAGAGAAACACAGAGCTTTGAAATATGGAGCGTTTGTTCATAAATATTCTCTTCCCAGCTTTCCCAAAGCTCCGAGGCTCCAGAACCTCTTACAACAACCCAGAATTCTGGTTGACGATGAAGTCAGTCTCAGAGCAGACTGAGTACCAGACTTTGACATGGACCATAACAGAATATAGAGGAACATTTATTTTTATTACAGACTTTTGTACTCTAGGCACATAGGAAAAAAGTATATGTAATTTAAAATAACTAAGCCTAAGTATATAGTCATATTGTTCTTTTACTTTAACTTAGGTAAATGGATCATATTTTTACTTTAATTAAGATAGTTTTTCTTAATGGGGGAAATAGCCCAATTCCTAATGTGCTTCCTGTGTAAGTTGTTTAGTATCTAAGTTTGATTCTAGACAAACATGTTTTGAAATAAATCAGGTGATGGCACTTGGCTGGTGAGGCAGAGACAGGGGACCTGTCAGCCTGTGGTTCTGTTAGTGTAGCTGGGTGAGAAAAGCATACATCCCAGTGAAAGAACCTATTTAAAAATAAAAGAAAAAAAGAAGGAAGAAAATAAGAGGATCTGTGCCACAGGAATAAGAAGAAAGGAAGGTAAGGATCAAGGAATAGAGAGAGAGAACAAGGGAGGGAGGAAGAAGTGAAGGAAAAAGAAAGATGAGAATGTGGGAGGGTTGAGAAGACAGGGAAGGAGAAGAAGGGGAGAGACATAGAAAGAGACAGATGAAAAGAGACTTTTATTCTCTTAATGTGAACCTGATTTATGTATTTCTAGCTCTCACTTTGAAGAAAGCTGACTTCTGCCCGTCATAAAATTACATTTAATTTGTGTATTAACAATTCAAGATGGATTAGGTGATAGTTTACCTTCTGATAATAAGTAAGGGAAATCTATATCAATTAATTTCAATTAACAGAGTTTGTGTAGTTCAGAAGACTGTAATAGGCCATAGAGTAAGGGACACACATTATTATGCTATGCTACATTTTGCATTTATCAGACAATACTTTTTCACATATGCCTTTTTATGCACAGAATTTGCAGGAAGGTTCCCCAAAAGAATTTGAATAAGAATTCTTCAGAGGGAATGGGTTGCAGAATATTAACATTTAAGCCTCTTTTAATCCCTGAGTATCAGTAATATTTTTTCTTTTGAACAGGGTACTTTATTATTTTCAAAGAAAGCAAAACTGAGCAGGTAGCAAGGGAGGCATAAATATGAAGCCTTTGAGTAATTACAGATTTCCAGTCCTGTCACAACTTATAACAGTCTAGCTACAGGATTTAAGATATAAAACAATTTTCCATGGCACAGAACAACATGAATACTTTTCCATTAAGTAAATTTTCATAACCACAGTTTTATAAGATACATGTAATTTCTATTGGCTTTTTGATGGTAAGACTAATTTCTAAAATTAAAATTTTACCCACACTATGAAATTTAACCAGTAACTATTTATTACCTTTTGACATATGCCTTTCTATGTCAAAACACTGGTGCTTTTTGCAATAAGGTAAAATGTGAGACAGTTAAGTTATAGTAAGTCTGACAAAGAACATAAGGAATCACCTATATTTCAGCACCTGAAGAAAGATAGCTAAGTATTCTCACTCCTGAAAACTCTACTTATTTAATTAATTTTAAATTTTTTCTTTATAATACCACTATGGAGATATAAGATATATTCTTCATCTATCATGAAATTTACAATTTAAAAACAATTAACTATTTTTTAAACATTGATTTTATTGTACTGACAATGTGACTAAATTTTAAAATATTTACATCAACTCACAATTTTCAGCCATCATTTTTCTTGGTCCAATCTTTCCAGACACCCACCTTTACAAGCCCAAGGCTTGTGTAATTTCTGTCTGTATACCATTGCCTGTTCTGGATATCTTATGTAATGGCATGATATGTGAGATTTGTAATTGTCTCATTTTATTGAATGTTTTTGAAAGAAACCATTCAGAGTATGATTACTTGTACATATTTCACATAAAATATTATTGTCTAGAAGTAACATTCTTTCATTGATATGTTAATATCTTTTTCTATTAAGACTTCATGAGGAACCAAGAAACATTACATATATTGATGTTTCCTTTGTTCCCATGTCATCATATTTGATAAGCAGCTGACAAGAAATGTCAGCTGATAGAAATACACAATTTTCATGTAATCACAAAGGGGTAAGACATAAGAAGTGCATGTAGCAATTTCCATGTGATTTCTCTGTTCATCAGTGACACCATCTGAGATGAAATTCATTGTGAATACTGTAACCAATATTGAGAGTTGACAATGCCTCCTGACATAAATGTCACTAAATTTGATGTATGGAACACATAGTACTCATATGTAAATTAGCATATGCAGAGTGTATGTGAATCACTTGATCTGACATTTATTTTATGGTGCTCTGTAAAATCCTTCAACTCTGCCTTATTTTTGTTCATTTTTTATTTCCTTCAAATTAACAAATCTTCTCTATTGTAGAATAAATCTCACATTAAAAACACTGCCACAGTTGATGCTTCATTTATTTGAAGTGGTCTTAAAGGAATGCCCTAGCTTTTGTTTTGAAGACGTATACGACTCTGTTTCAATATGTTTAATTATTAAAGGAATGCCCTAGCTTTTGTTTTGAAGACATATACGACTCTGTTTCAATATGTTTAATTATTTTCAGTCTTAATTCCCCATGTTATTCCAATATAAAACTTTGCATCATTTTTACAATTTTTAAATCATCTCCCTACTTTCTTTCCATGGACAATAACTCACTCCAGGAATTAAGGAAGACATTTTCATTTAAGGGAAGTGTCAGGCATTGAACTCAGGCACTTGAGCATGTTAGGCATACACTTTACCACTGAACTACCATTCTGAGCCCTGAAGAAAGCTTGTTTTGGTGTTTCTTTAGAATTTTTGCATTTTTAAAGAAAATAAGACATAATTAAATAATCCAAAAAGAGGAAAGAATATTATCCAGTTTTATAACTGTAGTAATTAAGTGGCATCAATATTAATGGAGAGTTGAGAGATCTGATTGGCTTTTCTACAGATGGTCTTGAAAGATAAGCATTCTGATCCTTTTTCTTTTCTAAAGCACAAACTAGAAGTCATGATAACAAACATTTCTCAAAAACAGAAAACTAAAAAATAAAACATAAACTTTGTCTTATGTAAACAAGAAAAGCAATGATATGATACGCAGGTATTTTCTTTTACTTATCATAGACTTTAAAACTGTTCCAAACTTTTAAAAAGTTTGGAACAGTTTTAAAGTATATTTTAGGAATAGAGAAGAAAATGTGTATACATGAGAAATTTTTAAGTGTTTAAATTCTGGAACCAGGTATATAGAGGAACAGTTATGAGAGCTTTTACAAGGTAACATATAGTAAAATGTGTGTGGAAGGCAAGTTATGTTATATGTGGAGCACTGAGGAAGTAGGAATAAAAAGCCTGTAACACAAAGAGTACAAGTAGATGCAGTGATCCTGTGAGAGATTCTGAATCAAACTTCATATTAGAAAATTAAATATTTCTATTTTTCAGAAGCTCCAAGAGCTACTGGGAAGCACTGACAAGTGCATATGTAAAAAAAAAATGCAAGGTGAATTGATATTTATGATTATCCATAGATGAGGGAAAACTATCAGTTTATCCTGGTGGATGAATAAATCAGAGTACCTCTGTAAGCTTTTATGATGTCATGGCAAAGTAAACATGATACTGTTTAAAAGCAGCATGTGTGTGGTACATAGAAAGTGGAAGGCACATTGGGTTTTATTGTCCACAACTAGTTCTCTTATGCTTCTGCTAGTTCTAATGCTGAAGAAGATAGAGATCCAAGGAAGAATCAACAAAAGCAAAATTTAGGGAACGTTTTGAAAATTGATACCATTGGTTTTATGGATGTTTCATTAAAACTAATAATACAGCCACGAGTTGAACTCAAGGCAACATGTGAATGATTTAAAGGCAAGGCAAGGCAAGTAATACTTTTTATATTGTATTTGAAACAATATAATTATGTACAAATATAGCATTTTATGAAGAAGAAACTAGGGTAGTCTGGCAGATCCATCACCATGTAAACACTCTTCTCTTTCTTCCATGGGTGAGGATTCTGAATCCAGCCATGTCGGACAGACATAATTCCCCAAACCATGGGAGCTTAGTGTAAAAGCATTCTGAGGCATTTTAGGCAAACAGTTTCTGAACCAGAGAACCAGCATGGAATCTACTTTATATCCTGTTTCAGGAAGGGGAAGCTCCAAGCCTGTCTCTGAGAGAAGCTCATGCCAAAAGGTGGTAAAACTGAAGTAGATTAACCTGTAACGATTCTAGAAATAACCCTTCCTTGTCAGACAGTCAACTTTAAGAGCTTTTGGCAGCACTTGGTGCAGCTCTCCAGATGGACAGATTTCTTCGGGAAGCAGATGATACGCGAGAATTGCACGAAATGTGCTGGAGGTGTTCTCATCTGTAATGCCAGCTACTTGAGAGCTGAGGTAAAAGGATTGCAAATTCAAGCTTGATTGGGCTATATGCCACAGCAAGTCCAGCGGGGGCAACTTACCAAGGCCTTGGATAAGTTTTACCAATTGTGTATTTTGTATAATGCTGCTTGGGTCGGGGTTTTCAGGGCTAGCCATTGGGATTGGATAACCAATGGTGTCCTTTTCACTGGGGAAAGCTATTGCTCTGGCTTTCATACTTCGTCTTTGCTTCTCTTTCTGTTCATAAGATTTTCAGTTAGTTACCCCTAAATTTTACCTGATAATTCTCACATCCAATTGTTTTTAGGCAGGCTATAATATTTTCAATCCAACAAGGTCAATTTTCATAATTTATGAAAAAAACTTTTTGTGAAAATTTTCTCTCTTGAATATAACGAGTATACTTAATTTCTTTCCTAGAGTCTTAATCATACTTTGTGCATAATATTTATGCTTTGTATACTAAGAGTCAGAGGGTGAAATTTGAAAATCTATGCATATTCTAGGGCAACAATTTGACCCCATTCCAGTAACCTTCAGTTTGATACTATGAAACAACCTAGATATTCCACAAACAAAGAATGGGTAAAGAAACTGCAGTACATTTACACAGTGGAGTATTACTAAGCTGTTAAAAACAATGACATCATGTAATTTGCAGGCAAATGGACAGAAATAGAAAAAAATCATCCTGAGTGAGGTAACCCAGACTATGAAAGATAAATATGGTATGTACTCAATCCTAAGTGCATATTAGCAATAAAGGAAAAGACAATCACACCTAATGCTTAAGGAGGACATAAGGATATCCCAGGGTAGGAGAAATACAGAGCATCCTCAGTATCCAGGCGAGGTATCACAAGGAGGAACTAAGACATCTACTTAGCCACAAAACCTTTAACCTAGAGTTTGTCCTGCTACAGAAAGTGCTGGGTCCAGAGCCTCAAACAATCATCATCAAAGAGACCAGAGAGATGTCATCCAGCAACTAATGGGAACAGATGAAGAGTACTAGAGTCAAACATTAGATGGAGCTCTAGGAGTCCTTCTTAGGAGGTGGAGGAAGGTTTGGAGGAACCAGAGGGATCAGAAAAACCTCAGGGGAACAAGACCCACAGAATCAACTGACCTTGACTCATGGGAAGTTGAAACTTCAGAGATCAGGAAACCTATCAGAGTCTGACTTAGGTCTTCTGCATGTATTTTATGGCTGAGTAGCTTGTTGTTCTTATGGAAATCCTAACAGTGGGAGGGAGTAGTGACTGTTCCTGACTCTTTTACCTGCTTGTGAGGCCCTTTTCCTTAAACAGCGTTGCCTTGATGTGATCTTGTGTGCATGGCCTTACTACAGTTTGTCGTGCCATGTTTGGTTGATATCCGTGGGAGGCCTGCTATTTTCTGAGGTGAGGCAAGGGTGGTAGTGGTGGTGGAGGGTGGATCTGAGAAAAGGGGAGGGAGAGGAAACTGTGTGGGATGTAATATATGAGGGAAGAATAAACATTAAAATGAAAAACTCAATTTATGGTTATTTCTTGAGATATTCAAGAAATGTAAAATGGGAAGTGTATTCAAGTTTTCTTATAATTTAACTGTTAGAATATGGCCATATTCCAAGTGTTTCAGCTTTTACCAATGAGTGTGGCCCTGGTAGTTTTTATTTAATTACAGAAAGTCACAACCAATCGCTGCACAGAGTTGTAGAGCTCAGTCCTAATGAATATGTACAAAACAATTCCCAGACATATTGCTTGGGAACATTAGGGAAGTGTGTGGGGGAAAATTGTAGGAACCAGATGATCAGGATGTTTGTTCTGAGACTGTGTCTCCTACTAATGTCAAAAGGCACATCAAAAACTCTCACCAACATGGTTACCTAACATGAGCTGGACAAGGAAACAATAGATAATGGATGGGGTTAAAAAAAAAAAAAAAAAAAAAGCACAAAGGCTCAACCCTATACAAGGAATTACAGACAAATAAAAAATTCTGAAAGTAGGAGAAATAGTTTTCTCAGAGAAAAGCACATAAACTAACTATCCAATAACAAATTTCTAGCCCTAAAATATACACAAAACCAACTTTATACAACTAAGCAAGCTATATTTAGAAATATATATGTATGTACATATGTGAATGTAACAAACCATTAATGAGAAAAGAGGTCATGAATTTGATTAAAAAGCAAGGAAGGGTATATGGCAGGCTTTTGAAGGAATGAAAGAAAGGCATGCCTTTTAATTATAATCTCAAGAAAAATAATATAGTTTAAACATAATTTAAAAGGGCAAACGAAACCTATAAATATGTTATTGTGGTAGAAAGACATTTCACATGCTTGCAGTCTCTAGAAAAACAGCTATAAGAAACCAAAGATACCTAAAAAAGTTAGAATTATCCTTACCCAGATATTGAACCCCCTATTTGGCTATACAATATCCTATACTCATTTCTTTTGATTAGTTTTAGTTTGAAATACATTTTGTTAGACATTAAAGTGTATACAGCAACTTGATTCTAAGATTTATTTGATTGTAATATCTTTTTGCAATGCTTTACCCAAAGGTATTCTCTGCCCTTGGTGTGTTTCTTGGATCCAGCAAAAGGATAGATTCTGTTTCCACATTCACTCTGTTGTTCTATGCCTCCTTAAATTGTGAAATTGAAACCATTGACAAAAAAATTGAGAGATATCAATGACCAAATATTGTTGATTCCTATTACTTTATTGTTATTGGCGCTGTTGATATTGGAGTTCTCTCTCTCTCTCTCATGTGTGTGTGTGTGTGTGTGTGTGTGTGTATGTGTTTATCCCCTTTTTATTTTTCTGGTGTGAAATTAAGCTCTTTATATGTTTTCATGGGTGGAGGTAAGTTTAGTTTTGAATTTTCATTCTAGAACCTTGTGCAGGGCTACATTTTTAAATAGATATTATTTTAACTTGACTTTATGATAAAATATTTTATTTTCTCCACCTATGGTGATTGAAAGTTTGCAGGGTAGAGTGGTTTGGGCTGACATCTGTGGTCTCTTAGGGTCTGCAGCACATCTGTCCAAGCCCTTATGGTTTATAGAGACTCTAATGAGAAGTCAGTCATAATTCTAAGAAATCTGCCTTTATATTACCTGGCCTTTTAAATGTTGTCGCTTTTAATATTCTTTCTTTGTTATGTATGCTTAGTGTTTTCATTATTATGTGGAACATCTTTTCTTAATCTCTTTGGTATTTTGCATGCTTCTTGTGCCTTTATAGACATCTGTTTTAGGTTATGAAATCTTTCTCTATGATTTTGTCGAAGACATTTTCTGGGATCTGAGCTGTGTTTCTTCTTCTTTCTCCATTCCTATTATTCTTAGGTTTGGTATTTTTATGATGCCTTACATTTCCTGGATGTTTTATATTAGGAGTTTATTTTTATTTATTTAACATTTTTTGAGTGATGTATCTATTTCTTCTATTGTTATCATCAACATCTGACATACTCCTTCTCACTCTTGTATTCTATTGATGAAGCTTTCTGCTGTAGTTCCTATTCAAATTCTTATATTTTCATTTTCAGAATTACCTCAGTTTATGTTTCCTTTATTGATTCTACTTCTATTTTCATATATTCAACAGTTTTCCTTGAATCCTTTAACTTTTAGTTTGTGTTTCTTTGGACTTCCTAAGAGATTTACTCGTTCACACTCTACAGGCCTCTACTATCATCATACAGTTGGTTTTAAGATCTTTTCCTTGGTGTTCTGTTCAGGAAGTTGTATCCTGTGCCAATGAGCAGTCCAGATGAGATTTGATAGGCTGAAGTCAGATGTTAGAGGATGCCGGCTGCCCTTTCTGAGGACTAGCGGAGGGAGGGAGAGGGTATGAGCGAGGGTAGGTAGGATGTGGAAGTAACAAGGGAGGGGGCTAAAATTGGGAAGTAAAGTGAACAAATTAAAAACAAAAATAAAAATAAAACATCTTTTCCTTGTACATCAGTTATGTTGAGATATTCTGGGCCTCCTGTAATAGGATAGCAGGGTTTTACAGGAGACATATTTTCTGGGCTGTTATTAGTTGTATTTTTTGCTGGCATCTAGGCACTTGGATTTGGCATGATTATATGCTTAGGTGCTGATTTCTGGATTTGTCTTTGTTGAATGAGTGTATTTCCCCTCTTAGTTTCTGTTTTTTCTCTATATTTTTGAATAGTGTGTTGCCTGGAAACAACAGACACATTAGGTGTTGGCTAAGACACTGGAATGAGTTGGGGAAAGGCATCTTGGAACAGAAGGTCTTTGTGACCTACTGGTGATGGGGCGAGAGAAGAAAGGGAGAACACAGTAGGCTTCCTGCCACAGATCTGGGTATGAGGTGGGTGGGTGGAGATTGGATTGCAGCAGCAGTAGGAAATGTGTTAGTCTGTCTTCACCCTACTTCTTGCACTTCTAGGAGTGGCTCTTGGTTTAATTAGGGTCTGCCTGCTGTGGTTGGAGCCTAGGAAAAAGCAACAAGTATGGGGAACAAGGTTAGAAGGGGAAGATCTTTGGCATGCCCTAGAGATGAGAGGGAGGGAGGTGATCAGGGAAGGTTGTCATTGGTATTCTGCTGCAGAGCTGAGAATGAGACTAGGGTTGAGTCTGGCAGAACAAAGATAGAGGAGAATGTCTGTGCTAGCTGTGTGTGTGTGTGTGTGTGTGTGTGTGTGTGTGTGTGTAAGGTGCTGGACTTAGGGGTTAGGATACAGTGTTGCACTGCAGGAGGGCAGATTCAGAGATGATGGTAGATGAAATGCATAGGAGTGGTGGACGGCAGTGGCCGGAGAGTGAGGTATGAGGCTGTGGTTGGTGTTGTGTTACATTACTAGGGATGATATTGAGGGACTGTGTCTAGGGGAACCAAGTGAGAGTATCTAGCAAATTATTCAAAGGATTAATAAGTTATTTAATTTAGATTGGAAAATACATTATATTACTTAGACATCGTGGATATGAATTAGCCAGCAAAAAATTCTATTTTAAAAATGAGATGTTTACCTGTTTCTATAAAATACCTGTGGATAAAAGATTTTATTACAGCAAGGTATTGTTCCCTCCTTTCCCAGGATACATAGAACTCCCATATTTTTGCATAAGTAGATGCTTTTTAAAGTTTTCAAATGAATTAAATTATTAAACTATATGTGTACATATGTCTGAGAGTGTGTGCCTGGGTGTACATATTGGTTATGAAAAGTAGTGATCAACCTTATGTATATTTCCTTAGATTTCCTTGCCTTTGTCTTTGTTGAGATGTGGTCTAGTAATTGTCCTGGAGTTGATCTATTTGGATAGCCTTGTTAGCAGCTGAGCCTTAGAGATCCACCTGACTTTTCTTTGCTGGTGCAGAGATCAGAGGGGGGGGGGAGGAGGGAGGCAGGAGAGAAAGGGAGGGAATGAGGGAGGGAGGGAGAAAGAGAGAGACAGATAGACAGAGACAGAGACAGACAGAGAGACAGAGAGAGACAGACAGAGAGAGAGAGAGAGAGAGAGAGAGAGAGAGAGAGAGAGAGAGAGAGAGAGAGAGAGAGAGAGAGGGAGGGAGGGAGAGGGAGAGTGAGAGTGAGAGAGAGAGAACATGTCTTATATGGCCAGGTGCATATGGCTAGAGATTGATGACAGGGCTTTCTAAATCTCTAGTCATTTACTATTTTGAGACAGACTGCTGAACCTCACTCACAGATTTAGCTAGATTGCTTGACTAAAAGCCAAGGACCTGCCTCCCATTTTTAGAGCTAAAGCATTTGCATCCACACCAAGTGTTCACCTGAAACCTAGAACCAAACAAGCATCCTCAGGCTCACATAGAAAGCACTTGCTTTCTGAGGTATTAACTCTGCCCATCCTCACTTTTTTTTAAACACGGATTCACAGTTAGAAAGAGGTCATCATACTTGTACAAGTATTTACAAACCAGATTCTCATCACCAACCTGGCCTGAACACACATTTTTATCTAATAATGCCATTTATTTACTATCCTATAGTCCACATTACATTGAAAACTTCTCTCCAAACAACTATAATCTAAAATACTCCTTACAGAATAGCAACCTAGAAAAAAAAGTCTGTAATCAACTTTCTCTACTCTTTCCAGGATGAAAAAGCCATATGTTGTTAAGAGTTTTCTAAATGAAGAAACACTGCATAAAGAAGGCTGCTGTGTCCACACTATTTTTTTCTGAGTCTTAGACTGATGCAGTCACCAAGGTCAGGGACTGACACACATGGTATAATGTGCTCTCTAGCCTTTGAGGGACATATTGTGAAATGAGAAAAAGTAACAAAAATATTTGGCAAATTAATCTGTTTGTAGAGGTAACAAAATAGAATGAGGATAATAACAGATTCTTTAGAATCTAAAGAAGTTGGCATCTCTTCTATTAATATGTATATGGAATAATATGAAATATATGTACTAAAATAACATTATAATCATAAATTAGTACAGATGCCATGCTTATAGCATTAACAGTCAAGAATGTACTAGTCTTTGTAAGCATGTGGTAAATACTTATAAATATGCTTCAAATAAATATATTCATCTTTAAGATTTTAATTGAAGGAAAAACAACTCTTCTGCAAAAGACACTTGACAATTTTATGTAACATCAAATTTTTATAAGACAAAATATTGAAATAAAGTATACTAAAGTATGTAATGAGAACCACATTGTGTTTTTAAACAAAAATATACATTGAAATGTAAAATATGTATTATGAATAAGGCTGCTATGAACATAGTTGAGCAAGTGTCCTTGATGTGAGGTGGAGCATATTTCAGTATATTTCAAGGAGTGGGATAGCTGGGTCTCGAGGTAGCCCTATTTCCAATTCTGAGAAAGCACCACCTTGATTTTCAAAGTGGTTGTACAAGTTTGTACTCCCACCAACAATGAAGGAGTGTTCCCCTTTCTCCTCACCTTGCAGGAATGTGCTGTCACTTTTTGATCTTAGCCAATCTGATTGGTGGGAGATGGAATCTCAGAGTCATTTTAATTTGCATTTCCCTGGTGACTAAGGACACTGAGCATTTCTTTAAGTATTTCTCAGCCATTCGATATTCCTCTGTTGATAATTCTGGTTAGCTCTGATCCCCATTTTCGATATTCCTCTGTTGATAATTCTGGTTAGCTCTGATCCCCATTTCTTAATTGGGTTATTTGGTTTAATTTCTTGAGTTCTTTATATATTTTGGATATTAGACCTTCATGAGATGTAGGGTTGGTGAAGATTTTTTCCAAGTCTGTAGGCTGTCACTTTCTTCTGATGACAATGTCTCCTGCCTTACAGAAGCTTCTCAGCCTCATGAGGTCCCATTTATTAATTGTTGACCTTAGAACCTAGTCTGTCGGTGTTTTGCTCAGGAAATTGTCTCCTGTGCCAATGAGTTCAAGGCTTTTCCCCACTTTCTCTTCTAACAGATTTAGTGTCCCTAGTTGACAATCTAGATGTCTCTCAGTCAAAGAATGGATAAAGAAACTGTGGTACATTTACACTATGAAAAACTACTCAGCTATTAAAAACAAGGAAGTCTTGAAATTTACAAGCAAATGGATAGAACTGGAAATGATCATCCTGAGTGAGTTAACCCAGACCCAGAAAGATACACATGGTCTATACTCACTTGTTGGATATTATCCCAACATGGATGTCTTCTGTGAGTCTTCACTCAGTGGGGCATTAGGACAGATGCTGGGACTTGCTATAGGGACTCCATGTGGGAGAATAGGGAGAAAGAAGGACCCAGAGGATCCTTCAAGAAGACTATCAAAGCTAGAACCAGGGGGACCTGCACAAACTACTGTACCAACCAAGGACAATGCATGCAGCAAACCTAGAGCCCCTATTCAGATCTAGCCAATTAATAGTGCTTTCTCAATAGTGTGTGGAGAGCAGAGACTGACTCTGACATGAACTCTGGTGCCCCTAGTTGGCCACTTCCCCTTGGTGGGGAGGCCTGGTGGCACTCAGAGGAAAGGGAAGCAGGCTATCCTGATTGGCTGTGATCATATGGTGCGGGATCACAGGCCTAGGGGAGGGGAATAGGTTAAAAGTGGGAAAGAGAAAGAAACAGGAAGGTACAAGTGAGGGGATAACAATCCAGATGTAATCTGAATAAATGATTTAAGTTTTAAAAATGTAAAATAAGGTGTTGTTAAGCTCTGAACATTCATGGGTGTCAGTCAAAGTACAGACTAATTTTATTTTCCAAGAGATGATCAAGCATGGTGTGAGCACATTAGAGGGAAAAAATAGCCTACCACATTTATGGTTCTTAAACTTTATTCTCAGCCTTTTGATGCTTGTGTTTTGAGTACTAGTTGTAATTCTGAAATGCAGCTTCTGGAAATTCCATCAAGAACCATGTCTGTGAAGCTATAATATATGTTCATTGACAGCAGAGGTTTTTATGAGATTCATGAAGCTTTAGAAATTTAGCACAGAAGTGGCTGTGATGGTGGAAATGTACTCTTCATAAGCGAGCACTCTAAGTGCATAGAGCAGTACATCACAGCAGATCAATAGCCAGCGTGATGTACTGTCTCATGGCAAACTTCCTTTCTGAGTACAACACATAATAGATCAATAGCAAAATAATTCTAAGCATAAAGTCACTGGCAGATAATTGCATGTGAATTATTTTCATTGAATATTTTTGTCTGATATTTCAGCTCGCTTTAAGCACACACTGGGCTGGAAATATATCTCAGAGGTGATGCTCTTGACCGGCATGTGTGAGGTCATTTTTAAGTTCAATTCCTAGTATCACAAAAGGCAATCAATGAAGAAATCAATCAATGTGCATCCCTAAAATGAACAACCATAAATTAAAATAGGTAATGGAATATTTTAAATGATATGCCGCCTGCGCCCCCCGATGGAAGCCTTCTCTTGTATGTTATTTTTACTTGGAAGTTTCCTCATCTCAATTTTGAAATATATTTTACTAATATGTGGCAAATATGAACTCAAGCAAGCCTAATGTTTTCTGTTGCTTTTGAATGTTATATCATTAGTATTTATAAATTATCTAAAAATGAAATTATGTAAACCTTCTTAATATATATATCCTATAAGTAATAATGAAAATATAAAATTTTCTGAAATTATTATTTAGTCAAAGCAAATATAATTAACATATTAAAGATATGTATAAATGATAATATTGAAAATGAACCCAGGATATTTTAGCATATTTTAAGTTAAAATATATAAATCCATTTGTAATGTTACTAAAAATGTAACAGTACATATTTATATACTAACATATAGTTGTTATAACTATGACATACTAATATGTTAATATGTTACATATATTAATTTTATATAGAGTATATATATATATACTTATTAGTAGGTTAATATTTACATATATGTGTATATATTTGTTGACAGATTATTTTACATATTTTAAAATATTAATGTTTTTAAAAACATTACCTACTTAAGTTTCAGGATCAGTCTTGAGTAATGTGAATACAAACATAAAGTTGCCAGGCAAGTGTATTTGAAAGCTGTAAACTTTCTGAATGGAGAAGACTCATATAGAAAGCCAAGGTGAGACTATATAAGAGTCATAATGAAGAAACATGGAATAGTTAATGTGAGTAGAACAGTGTGTATAGTTGATAGAGTTGAGTAATTATGGTATGCTTTAAAATGAATAAATATCTCCATAAGGAGGTTCTTCAATGCTCAGCATCCTCTTTGAGGTAGGCTGGGTATTACTAGGAGTTAACCTGTCTTATTGTCAGTGAATCTTTAAAATAATAAAAACATTTTAAATGCCATATTCTGTATGTCTCTGAGGTTTTTGAAGACCTTATTTAAATATTCTACCTTATCTATAGAATCATATCTATCTGCTGCATATAGTATGTAAATTTTTGTCCTAAAAATAGACTAGTACTTGACATGACCATGAAAGGTCCTTGTTTCTACCACAGACAGAATTCTCACTAAAAAAGGACAAGCTTGGAGTGCAGACAGAGTCAATGACCAGAATCTGCCAGGACAAGATAAGCAAGTCCTCAATAGTTCCTACCTCACAAATATGTCTGTCAGATATATTTGACCCGAAGGCTGTAGAAGATGCTCCAACTTTATAGAGAGATTTGGGTGACTATTCAGGTAGCAAACTGTCTCTGTCATCTTCTCATTTAGAAAGCTACTAACCTACACTCCTGGCATACTCAGGTAATCAAGTTTATTCCTTCTCAAGGCCCTGATAGAGTTGAAGGCCAGGTAGCTTAGTTTTACAATGAAGCTTAATTGTTCAGAGGTTAAGATGCTTTTAGGTCTAGATAGATCGTTTAAGTTGATAATGACAAGATGTGATGGAGAATGATTTACATTCAGAATTTTATGTGCACCAAGATAGGAAAGATATTCTCCTCAAGTCTGTCAAATACATATAGGTAAAACAGTAAGAATGTAACATGTATGTACTTCCTGATTGTGTAGTGGTTCTTCTTGCTATAGGTAGTTTATTGTACATATGTGTAATAATATAAATGTATATATAAAAAATAAAAATGCTTAATTATTAGGAAATACAATAAAATTATATTTGAGAAAAAAATACAATTCTAAGCTAATATTACAGAGGATTTAAAAATTAGTATCAGAAGTCCCCTAGGGATATTATTGGTGGAGGGTAAAATAGGACACATTGAAAGTAGGGTCAGATAACTAGATTTAATTTAGAAAATGCTGGTTATTTATGTAAGAAGCTGAACAATATTACGGAATTAGCATTTCAGTGATGCTCATAGAATATGATTTTATAATTTCCATTGCTAGAAAAGTTGAAATCTGTCACATCATAGAATTAAACATGTCACTGTCATTATAATCAGAAGCACAGGGTCCTTAATTATATGTGTTTAAATTCCTATGCAATTGGATGTCTAATATCTAATGCTGTGCTTTCTTGCAAAATTTGGGAATCTTTCTACTGTTTTAATTTTTCTAGGAAGTTGAAGTTGTTTGTCAATATATTATCTTACTGAACTAGGGCTTCTCTATGGTTGATAATAAGTCTAGCCACAAAAATTATAAACCTACATATAGTATGTATATTAAGAAACAAGTGACACAGGGATAAAATCAATAAGAAAATCCATCTATCTTGGTTTACATATAGAAGTGGAACTAGTAGCTATAGCAGTTTTCAAGGAGTCCTTGCCCATGGCACTTTCCAACATGGCAGCATGACAGAACCAGCTTTGGTACACAAAGCAATAATACTTTTAAAAAGATGGTTCTCACAAAGCTTACTAATCACAGGTTTTTCTTTCTTAGGCACATTTTTTTGGCTTTTCTAACTTTTTCTTCTGAGTCTCTGATTCTGTAACATACTGCAAATCCTTCCATTATGATAAGATAAGATAACTACCATAGTCTTCCAAAACAGGAATTTTCTAGCACATCTTTTGAAGAAATGGTAAAAAACAAATTAGATGATTGTGCACAGAGTTATAGTACATGAAAATTTTCACATATAAGAACATGAAGTGCATATTTGACCTCATAGCTTAATATACATTATGTATAAGAGAGTGAGAATCACTGGAGAGGAAAGTTAGAGAGATTCCCATTAGGCTTATGTGTTATGTGTTAAGAGTTGTATTTAATACCATGTAAAAAAAAGCTTCTCAAATCTTTGTTCAAGGTAATACTCTGAAATTATAAAAAAAAAAAGAATAAATTCATATGATGAAATCTCAACTTTCTCAAATACTTTGAGATTAATTCAATCTAATGTTTTTGTATAAAATATACATTTAAATACATAATTTGAGTAACATGACTTCTGTTCTATGGTAATGCACATATCCACTCATTTATTCTGTTATCCAACACTGATGTAAATGCCAGTATAGATCTAAGCACTGAAGATGTGTCACTGAAGATGTGTCACTGAAGATGTGTCCCTTGATGTGTAACATAAACAACAACAAAGACAGACCATGTTGTAGTACTTGAGGGACAGTTGGTAGTGATATGGATGGAACATAGTGAGAAAATTTCAAAATATTGCCCCTATATATTTGATAGAAAAGCAAAGTATAGAAAGTGTGAGTTAATATAGTTGGATTTAATCACTTATACTTAACCTGATAAAAGCAAGTTCTCTTTTTGAAGATATATAAAATTCAAAATAAAGACCTCATTATAGACTAGAAGCAGAAAGATAAAGTGAGTAAAAATTTGGAAACTGTTTCTGGAATATACAAAAGGGGAAAGAATCTTACATGAGAAGGTGTACATTCATGTAAAAATTTTCTAGAATTGGATGAGATCTGAGCAGTGACTGTTATGTTTTGAATGTTAACTGTCCCTTTGTTTTACAGGGACATTACATTGAAACCTTCCTACCTAGGTGCTGGATCAGATTGGGGTTGTAGTAGAACTTTGAGGAGATGGGGCCAAGGCAGAGACAATAGAGAGATGGTGGTATGCTTCATAAAATATATCTGGCCCTATTTTAGTAGAAATCTCCTGTTGGAAGATTCATGAGACTCAAAATCTGCTACAAATACCTAATCCATATAACTAGGCTCATCTGTGACTACCTTATAACTTAAAATAATCCATTATATAAATCTACACTTTGTTACATTACCTCTCCTCAGGTACTATGAATTTGTCCTCCTCACATTTTAGCAGGATTCTTGTGTGCCTCGATCTATTTAAGAATCTTTTCTGCCTACCAGATGTCCCATTTCCTATTTCATGCCTCAGCTATAGGCCATCAGCATATTACTGACACATGATGCTTTTTATAGAGTTGCAAGAGATTTCTTCCAGAGTCTCCTTCTTGATCCACTGTGCCATATAACAAGAAGGTATTGGAAAATTACTAATATCTTAGAGCCTCCTATTGTCATATTCTACCCCACTCAAATTAACAGCAAGTAACTCCCTTCATAAATTTGAACCATTTATAGTGATGTTAACATGGCAACTCTAAGGGATATTGGAAGGACACAACCTTTATTTTTAGATGAGGAACTAATGGAAGTTGGTGATGAGGCTATAAATTAAACAGCCAACTATGTGATTTAGTCACCATTTATACTGTATGTGCTCTGATGCAGGGTTGGACACAGAAAACTATTCTCAATATATTTCTAAATTGTATTGAAACTGCTGTGCATTAAATAAATTTGGAAATTATGTATGGGCTCATCTTTGAAGAAATGTCTGATAAATCTTTCTTAATTGATTATTTTCAAAAAGAGCATCATTTTCTAGAGGATTAATAAGGAGGGAAAGTAAAAGAATGGAAGTCAAGAAAAAGAAGAAAATGAGTAATATAAAAGGAGGTTATTGAAAAACTAAAATGAAAGAGACTGGTAGGAAACTAGCAGAAAAGGGGAAAGGGTGTGGATTAGAAGCAGACACTGAACCTACTGAGAGCATGAATAAAAAGAAAGGAATTTTTTTCATGGGTAACTAAACGAGAATTAGAGGAGAGAATGAGTGAGTAGGGCTAATTAGAATGCACCAATACTCCTGTGAGAAGACTTTTCTGAAATAAAATGACAGGAACTGTGAGAGTGAGAAACAAGAAAAGTGGTGCACAGCCTGAGTGTGAAGCCGAAAGCAGGCACTGTAGGGGAGTAATCATTTGTGCTGACAGCTCTCCACATTTGCCATCTCACTGTAATACTACCCAAGAACAACTTAATTGCTATCTTTTACTTTGGGGTATGTCAAAATGACACTGGACTAGGCTACCATTGAGATGGACCACCTCCACTTGACTGTACCACATTTACACAAATCAAGTTTTTGTGGTTCACAGAGTGGAAAGTTAAATGTTCTTGCAATCAGATTTAAAAAAAAATACTTATATCAAACTCAATAAATTTAATGTGACAAAATTCTAATATAAAGGAATTTTATATATCTTTAAATTTTGTGGTCTGTGTCTCAGACTGAATTGTGGCCTATAAAACACCAGTGTCTGGGTCTTCTAGCACAAAGGAGCCCCATAGTCTCAAATACAAATGGATCTGAACTTAGGTCTCCCAGCTAAGCCACAGAAAGTTCTGGGTCCATGCAGGCATGGGTGCAGTTTCCAAGATCTAGCCACATACCTGCCTGTGTGCTTCATCTGTGCTCTACATCTCAGAGTGAACTGTGGGCCACAAAACACCAGTGTCTGGGCATTCTTGCTCAGGGGAGACCCCACAGTGTGGAACACAGGCAGATCTGATCTCAGGTAAACTAACTGGTACACAGAAAGTTCCTAGTTCTGACTTCATGTCATTAGCCTGATCCATGGAAGGGTTCCCTGATCCCCACAGGTAAGGGCTATCAATCTATAGCCACTGTCCTACAAGCTTATCTCAAGTGCCAGCGAAGGAAAATAGAAACTACCACCCAATGCCAGAGACAGCCAGATGGCTAAAAGTCAGTGGAAAAAAACACAAACAACAGCCAAAATAATATGGCATCTCCAGAACCCAGTTATTCCAATGCAATCATCCCTGGACACTCAAACACAACTGAAACACAAGAAAATGATGTCAAATCTTTCCTTATAAAGATGATAATGGAGAAAATGAAAAAAATCTGGAAAGAAATACAGGAAGATATAGTCAAACAGAGTAAGACCCTAACAGAGGCCATGATAGAGGCCTATAGATTGAAAATGAATAAATCATTGGATGAAATTATGCAAACAATCACGGGACAGAAATGAATAAAGTGCTTCAAATCTACAGGTGAAAATGGAAACAATAGTAAAAGCACAAATTGAAGAAAGCATTGAAATAGAGAATTTAAAGAAGAAAACAGAACTACCGTGGTAAGCATTTCCAACGGAATACAGGAAATAGAAGAAGGATCTCAGGTGTAGAAGATAAAATGTAAGAATTTGTTGCAACCATAAAAGAAAATGTTAAATATAAAAAATTCCTAACATAAACAACAAGAAATCAAGGATGCCATGAAAAGGTGAAACCTAAGGACAGTAAGAATGAGGAAAGAAAAGTGCCTGACTTAAAAGCCCAGAAAATATTTTCAACAAAATCATAGAACAAAAATTCCCCAATTTAAACAAAGAGATGCTTATGCTATCCTTTATATGGCTTTAAAAATCCCTGCGTGAGATTAGGTCTCAAGTATTAAAGTCAATAAACCTTACAACACACGTTTTTTCTATTCAAACCCAATGTGTAATTTCTCTGCCCCACTGCCCAACTTTTCATTATCTGAAATATTATTTGCATTCCCTTCTTTTTGTTCTTTGTTTTGGAAAAGTCTTTTGATCCTTCAAAATTCAAATCATTAGAGCCCTTCTCTTTGAGTTTTACTTATCTCCACACAGAAAATCATGAGCCCATATTTACTTTTTTATTCTTATTTAACTAATCATATTAATATGTTTATTTCATATTTTAAAATAACTTGCAAAACACAAATGATTTCTATTGAGCTCTCTTAGTTGAAGGTATATTAATTGTCTGCAAAAACTAACTATAATTTTAATCACTTGCACTGACATGTGACAAGACATAAAACATGGCCATTTTATACAATTTCAATAAATATGGTTGTGATTTTTAGTAGCAAATGGCAAAAGGGATAACAGCAAACTTTTTCATATGCTTATGATATCAATGAAGACAAGAAAAATATCTAGTTGGAAATAGGTTTTTAATATAGTTGATGTGAAAGAAAGCCATAGATAAACTTAAACAATATGGTTATAAAACTGAGGTTGTGAAGGTTGAAACCAGCTTTTCCCTTTCAATAATTTAGACTGTTGGTTGTCTTGACAATATTTGTGTAGGTCAGGATGTTGAAGAAAACTTTCATTCCAGCATATGGCAAAGCCCAAAAATATCCTGCAGATGTTAGTTTGCACAGCACAACCAAAGAATCTGACTGATGTTATGATGTTTAATGTTTCTAATCAAACTCCAGTTATATTTTCAACTTGTTTAAGTAAAACTAACTTTGTGGATTTACTTTAATGTTCTCTAAGCTATCATATGCAATTTCTCATGACTAATGAGGGACAAAAATACTGGTTGTTATAGGCAACAGTAGTGTTTGTAAACAGGGCTTTGGGTCCAGAGATGTTATCAGAATTTGACTATTCATTTCTAGTTGGTCTTTAAAACTGTAGCCATGGAGATAAGGAAAACATTTTGATATTCTAGCAAAATATGTAGAGGAACATAGTTTCTTTTGTCTTTTAGGCTAATGGTGGTAGGAAAACAATTTGGCACTTGCATCTTGCCTCACTTTTAATGGGCTTTCTGAAACTAAATTGATTAGTTTTTAAACTCATCTCTGGAAAATCAAAATTCCTCAGATTCTAAAATCCTTCTTGTCTTTCACTTATTCTTTTCTTTTTTGAATTTTTTATTTTTCTTTATTCCTTCATTAATCTGTGGGTCACTTAAATATTGTTAGTAAGGTAAAGTTATGTATTACATTACTTTTAAAGTCTATAACTATGATTTTTCTAAAATATGGATGAATTACATTATGAAATTTATATTAAGTACAATAGAATGTTGCAGCAAATTGAATGCTTATTTTCTTCAGGCTTTCCAATACCAAGATTGTTTATATTATATAGTAGGTAAAAATTACTCTGCACTGATTTAAAAACTAAGAAATGTACAAAAAATAATAGAATTTAACAAGAAATTTCATTTTATATAATATTTATCATAAATTAATTTATGACTGAGTATAGGATGACTGCTAACATTTATGCAAAAATTGTTGAAAAAATACTTACAAGTTTCAAATAATCAGTTCCACATTAACCATGTATCTCAAAAAGAAACTTTATTCTTTTATCATATGCTAATCAAATAGACACTTTAAATTTAAGTGATTAAATTTAATATCACTAATATTGCAAAAATGAAATCGTATCCCTAAGGGTGATGCCATGAGCATATTATGGAATTAGTTATATGAAATTCTTAAAAGTAGAAAGAAGGGAATGAAGTAAACCACAGTCTTAATCAGTATGAAACCATTTCGTAGTAACTACGTAAATGATATTGCATGCGATTAATAACTGCAACACTGTGTTTCTATGCCACATTCCCCCTGACTCACTATATACATCCACTTATCCATGTGACTTTCTATTCCTCTCTCCATTTTACTCCCTATGTGTATGCACATATATATGTGTCAGCCTAGTAAACTATTCTATATCGAAGAAACTCAGAAGTACAGCAATAACATTTTAGTTTGGTTTAGTAAATATTTGCTAGTACTTTATATGCTAACTGGGACATTAGAAATTTAATTGCACATTGGATTATTGTTTTAATATTTAATTTATTGATTATATCCCTTTTAGTTAGCAATGAGTGTGAATTCTTTGACAAAAAAAAAAAATAGGTTCCTCTTCTTTGGCTTTGTTATGAAGACTGGATACTCCTTTGCTTCTTGGTTTCCTTTTCTCCAGATTTCTAGACTATTTGCTAGGGGCTGTACATGATAATTCCATGCCATTTGGCAAACAACTGTGCCTGTTTCTAGTTCTCAGTCTGCAAAAATTGTTCTGCCATCATCACTAATCCAGTGGAACTGAATAAAACATAATCACATCTATATGCAAATGCTTCTCCTAAACTCCCCCTGCTGTTAATATCTGGAATGACGTCATTTACCTCTTCCTTTCAAGTGGTGCTTCCTTTCTGTGTTTCTATATTTCTTTCTTTATTATTTTTAACTTTCTTTCTTTTTAAAATTATTCTTTGAGAATTGCACAATATATTTTGTGTCATATTCTTTTTTTATTTGAATGCTTCTCAGTTCATAAAAATGTAAGATGAGTCTATTGTCTTTATCTCTTCTTTGTTCTCACTGAAAATGTTACCCATAGATAGTAGAGCCCACAATTGGGCTACTCAATTTCTAATACCGTTTTTATAATATTGACTGTCACTTCTAAATGAGTGCCTCAAACTCATCTTCAGTTTGAGACATTTACATATCTCTCGACAATCTTAGCCTGGATAAAATATTAAACTTTCCAGTTCATTAGATGACCATATATCTTGAGGCTTAATGTCAAAATCTGCTTGCCTTCCTGTGTTTATTGATGATATAAAAAGCATCTGCCTTACTGGAAATCTGTGAGTTTCTAATAATCATTCTGTTGCTTTTCATTCATCAATATTTAATAAATGAGAAATCCTACTTGGATCTTCCACTCTTTTTTTCCATGCAGTTATAATTAAATTTTGTATACTACAATTATGTCTTTAGAATATCACAATGGTAAATATATCTTCGAGATATCAACAGAGATAAAGTAATTAATAGCTTTCTTTATATAATCATAAAATCTTATCCAATCTAGATTATTCATTGATAATTATCAATGTTCTACCACTGACAATTATATGCATATTTTTTTCACTGAATTGTTCTATCCTCATTTTTGTCTCTAGAAACACTTAAAGTATGCTATAAACCTCCGTGCAGAGTATCTTGTCTTCATATATTCTTTGGTATAACTCTTCATTGGCCATGGAAACATGTAGTCTTTTCTCTGCTTGTCACATTACATTTTCTACTTGTAAAATTTGGGGATCTTTGAACATGATTTTTTTGTATTTGTAGTTTTCCTGCCTTGAAGTTCTTTTCCTTAGTACCTATATGGTAGATTTCCCTCAAGATATAGTTCATATCTACACCCTAGGGAAACCTACAATGGGCCTTTCAGCCACTCCTCTGTATAGTTTGGGTATAATAGTTATTTTGTATATCCATCTTCTCAATGTGTGTGTGTCTTCATACTTCATTTCCACCAATAAATATTTAAAAATACATTATAACATGTTATAACTATAAAATTTTTAATACTATTCTTATCCAGGTTCTTCTTCTTCTTCACTTGTTCCATTGTGCTCATGTGTGTGTGTGTGTGTATGTTTGTGAAGATATATGTATATGTGAATATATACATGTATATACATACATATATATTCTTTTCATTATTAATTTATTCTTGTTACATCTCAATGTTTATCCCATCCCTTGTATCCTCCCATTCTTCCCTCCCTCCCATTTTCCCCTTATTCCCCTCCTCTATGACTGTTCCTGAGGGGGATTACCTCCCCCTGTATATTCTCATAGGGTATCAAGTCACTTCTTGGTAACCTGCTGTCCTTCTTCTGAGTGCCACCATGTCTCCACATCCAGGGGACATGGTCAAATGTGAGGCACCAGAGTACGTGAGAAAGTCGTATCCCACTCTCCACTCAAGTGTGGAGACTGTTCTGACCATTGGCTAGATCTGGGTAGGGTTTAAAGTTTATCACCTGTATTGTCCTTGGCTGGTGCCTTAGTTTGAGCGGGACCCCTGGGCCCAAATCTGCCTATCATAATGTTCTACTTGTAAGTTTCTAGGACACTCTGGATCCTTCTACTTTGTTATTCTCCCATGATTCTCTCATCTAGAGTCCCCATAGGATGTCCTTCCCTCTTTCCCAGTTTCCTGGTAAGTGAAGGCTTTCGTGGGACATGTCCCTTGGGCTAGTATGCAGGTATAAGTGAGTATACACCATTTGAGTCTTTCTGCTTCTGGGTTAACTCACTCATTATGATCATTTCTAGTTCAATACATTTGTCCACAAATTTCGGGAATTCCTTGTTTTTAATAGCTGAGTAGTATTCCATAGTGTATATGTACCACAGTTTCTTTATCCATTCTTCTACTGAGGGACACTTAGGCTGTTTCCATGTTCTGGCTATTATGAATAAGGCTGCTATGATCATGGTTGAGCAAATTTTCTTGTTGTGTGCTGGAGCATCTTCTGGGTATATTCCAAGGAGTGGAATAGCTGGGTCTTGAGGAAGCCCTATTACCAGTTTTCTGAGATAGCACCAGATAGATTTCCAAAGTGGCTGTACTAGCTTACATTCCCACCAGCAATGAAGGAGTGTTCCTCTCTCCCCACATCCTCGCCAGCATGTGGTGTCGCTTGAATTTTTGATCTTAGTTATTCTGATGGGTGTAAGATGGAATCTCAGAGTTGTTTTGATTTGCATTTCCCTGATGACTAAGGAAGTTGAGCATTTCTTTAAGTGTTTCTCAGCCATTTGATATTCCTCTGTTGAGAATTCTCTGTTTAGTTCCAAGCCCCATTTCTCAATTGAGTTATCTGGTTTAGTGGTGTTTAATTTCTTGAGTTTTATTGATTTCCTTCATCTGTTTGTTTGTATTTTCCTGAATTTCTTCCTGTGCCTCACTATAGGCTTCTTTTATGTCTTCAACCTGTTCGGTAACATCTTCTTGTATTTGTTTAAGGATTTTATTCGTTTCTACCATTATCATCTTCATTACTAAGGATTTGAGGTCATTTTCTTGTATTTTGAGTGTGTTTGAGTTCTCAGGGTTGCTTTCTCTGGGATAGCTGCAATCTGGAGATTCCAAATTATTTTGGTCTTTGTTGTTTGCATTCTCACACTGTCTTTTAGTCATCTTTCTATCTCTGATGTTGAGTGGTAGCTTCTTGTGTCCTTTACTGGCCCTTGCCTGTGGGGATCAGGGAGTTCTTCCCTGGAACCCACAGGTGACCTGGTTTCAGCTGAAGGGGACTTTGCTCTACACCTTAAACTCCTGACTGGGTCAGCAGAGGTAGGCTTCTGTAAGATCCAGTTCAAACTACTGAGGGGATTCAGACCAGCTGTGTTGGAGGCCACTGTTTAATTTTCTCTCATGACCTCTCAGAGCAGTCCAGCCTCTCCTAAGCATGTGGTAGACCATGCATGCTATGGGAACTGACCAAGCCAGGTCTTATCTGCCCAACTGTGCAGACGTGGACTGCTGTGTCAGGTACATAGGTTCCTACCTGGACCTGTTCAGACAGTAGGACTGTGGTGGTTCTGTCCCACTGAGTTGTGGCCAAAGTTCAGACCCCATCTATACCCCTTAGTGCTGTCCAGCTTCTCCCAAGAATGTGGGAGACAATGCCGGGCCGTGCGGACTGGCCAGGCTGGGCTTGTTCTGCTCACTTGTCCAGGCTGGGACCACAGAAAGGTTCCTGCCCCGACCAGTCTAAATAGCAGACCAATCTAGATAGTGTGCCTTTGGCAGTTCAGTCCTACTGAGTTGTGCCTGTAATTCCAACCCTCTTACAGACCTATTAGGGCAGTCCAGCTTCTTCCAAGAGCATGGGAGACCCAGCCAGGCCGTGGGGACTGGCTAGGCTTGGTTCTATTAGTCCAATATTGCAGGCTCGGTCTGCTGAGTGACTGCCTGGCTCCGGTCTGGACCCCTTCAGACCCCATGCCCTGTTCACTGCTGCCTGGGCTTCCCCACAGCCTCCAGGGCTCTCTGTGGGCTGGTGTGGTGCAGGTAGGCATGTCCGAGGACAGATTCACCTGTTTTCCTGAGACTTCCCCAGGCCAGGAGCTCTGGTGTTCCACCGTCCCTCACACAGCATTCGGGCTATAGAGGATGGCTGCAATCCACAGGTGAGTTCTGTTCCAGAGTCTTGGGAGTGGATTCTGGACCTCCGTGGGCTGTTGGTTGCCCCAGGGTCATACCTGCCTGTGGTTTGCACTCTGTGGGACCCCACTCACCTAGTGTCCTCCAGTTCTTGCAGTCTTTGGCTCCCAGTCTGGTCCCTAGTCTCTGTATAGTAGATCAGATACAGTGCGTGATAGGCGCTGTCATCTTGGAATTCCCTTGAATTTTATTAAGAAAAAATGTTTATAATGACAGGCAGGATGGAGGTGTTGGGGGGCATTTCAAATGTTGGGGCATGGGAGATATGCTAAAGCATTAACATAAATGAATGTGGAAGGAATGAGTTGTAAGATGCTATGTCAACAGTACTTTCCCGTCATTGTCTCCTTTAGTGAAAATAATGTATAAAGATAGATTCCTTGATTATTTTGAGAATCTATTTAATTTTACACTAAAGGAGTGATGTTATTAAATTATTGTACTTTAAATATACCACTCAAAAAGATCAGATGAAAACACTGTATTTAACATCCAAAAGTTTATTTTCTCACATCTTCTAATTTTGATAATTAAAAGATATTGCATCAAAAAGTAAAAAATAAATAAAGCCAAACAAAACCCCCAAAAAGAAGATATTGCATCAACTTCAACTTACCTTTATTGAGAATTTCACATTGTATCATAATCATAATATAGCAGAAGACATCATATGACAAACAAAGCCAAACAAATAAAGCACACTAGGTGGGATCTCCAGGAGATCACCTCTTTAATCCTAAGAACTTGGAGGTAGAGGCAGAAAATACATAGTGACTTGAGGCTAGATTTGGCTATTTGAGGCTTATTTGTATGCTTAGATTTTTTTAAAACCTACATTATATATGGTTCTTTTTTAAATATATATTTTATTAATTTATGCATATTACATCTAAATTGTTATCCCATCTCTTGTTTCCTCCCATTCCTCCCCAATTCATGCTCACTTCTAACCTACTAACCAGAGGAAGGGGCAAAAGAATGCTAATAGGAAAAAGGGGTTGTGGGCTTGTTTTGACATATTTCCTTGAACCAATTCCACTCTGTATTGTCAGGATACCAATGGTCCAGACTAATAGCCAATACAAACCAGCACAGGAATCAAGAGAGGTAGCACCATCCAGCAGAAACCGCAAGGCTCAGCTGAATGGGAACAGGTTCCTGCAAGTTTCAGAATCAGCCAGAGTACCATGAGAAATTCTCTGGAACATTGCTCACTGCAAAGTGAAGACCAGAGAAGTGCAGGAAAGATGAGCCAATGGATCGAAACTCCAAAAAAAGCCTTGTCCTACTCTCTGTGGTTCTTGTTATCCTCATCCCCACATCACACGCCTCTCAGGTGTCAGCTCTCAACAAATCATCATATGCCCTCTCTTACAGAAAAACATGATGTAACCTCTCACAAGACAGCTTTCAGAAAAGTAGCACAGTAGGCAATTGAGTCTTCAAAGACACCAGAAACTCCTACTTCACTTGTCTCATAAACAAAATATCTATCTGAATTCTGAGAATACAGTATAGAATTGTGCCAGTGTGGTTAAATACTGGCAGCTTTTCTTCTTAAAAACATTGCTGCCATAATCCAAATATACTAATTTATATTGTATTTTTTTCCTAAATTTTACTGTGTTGTGACTATTTTCAGGATTTATTTCATTAAAAATAATATAAAACTCTCTCCTTCATAACATATTGCTTATACACAAGAATTACAATTCAAGTTTTGTACAGAAAATATTTTCACAGTATACTGACACATGCAATATAGTTTTGAAAGCAAAAACACTTTGAGATGTCCAGATGTTTCAGAGTATCCAGATGTTCTACATATAAAACACCTTTGTCTGAGTTTTAAATTTTACAGTCTCAGCTAGATGTTTTGGAAAACAAAATTGCTGCATTAGTTAAGTACTGCCAACTGTAGTGAATGATTTATTCTAAGCATTTTCATTACTATAAAAAAAATCACATCAACAGTCTACATTGTAGAGAACCTAATTGTATGTGTGTCATATGGAATTATAGCATGTTGAAAGCCAAGCTCCTAGAATTTTATAATTAGACTGCAGTTATGTAATGGAACTAATTATAACCATGTTTGTGTTATAGGAACTCAATAAAGTAGAAGTTTATATTTTAATTCTCCAAATACAAATGTGTATATACTCTCTTCCTGTAATCACTGGTTTATCAGTGAACTACATTTTAGTGAGTTTTCCTTATAAAAATAGTTATTTTAACTTATATTTTACTGCATAGATTAATGTAGGGCTCAAGTTATTGGGTAATATAATCTACTTTACCATTAATATTTGATACTTGACAAATGCTGATTTGCAAAACCACTAGAGCTAGCACAGACTATCAGTGTCTTTAGTGTCAAGATGCTTATTGTTTTTAATTATTGGTCTT
Organism: Acomys russatus; assembly: GCF_903995435.1. Lineage (NCBI taxonomy): Eukaryota > Metazoa > Chordata > Mammalia > Rodentia > Muridae > Acomys > Acomys russatus. Next base: position 48,224,560 of record NC_067158.1, read on the forward strand.
AATAAAAACAAACTTATATAGTTACATACATAGTTTGTTCAGTAATATAAATAAGAATTTACAGTTTATAGGATCTACAAAAATGCCTATGATCTAGTATAATAAGATATATCAGCATTAATAATAATTAACATTTATGCCATATGGCACATTTTTTCTAAGTTTCTAAGGTATGTTACCTAATGCAATTTTAGAATTCAAATCTATTATGAAACTATAAATTTTCTTGTCTTAATTTAAAAAATAAAATAATTAATAAAATTTGTTACATAGCGTAAGAACCAGCTACAGTGACACTAAATGCTGCCATCGGATGGCTACTATGGTGGATTAACAGGAAGTCTCTATGGGACTATTAATCGCCTGCCAAAAAGTATAGGAATAGAATGTCTAGCCTTGGGGAAAATAAATTATATCATTAGACTGTCTCTCTCTCTGTCTCTCTGCCTCTCTCTCTCCCTTTCTCTCTTTCTTTTGCTTTTTCTCTGTCTCTCTGTCTTTGTTTTTCTGTTTCTGTCTCTGTCTCTCTCTCTTCTCTTTTTTGTGTTCTCTTCCCTGTCTCCCTTGCTTTCTCAGCAATGAACCTCAGAGTGTCACACATATGTAAGCACTACCAATTTATGGGGGTCCATGTTTCTACGTTTGTCCACCAAATTACTATATACCTCATATTGTCATAAAATATTTATTCTGATAAACTGGAAATACATACTTAGATGAAACTAAATAAAATCAATGACAAAGTAGATGGTGAAAAACAACAGGAAAGTTTTGTTTACTTTTTCCAATTGATACTTTCCCATACACATCGATTTTCTAAATAAAGCAAATAAAGGCCCTCCTAACACTATAAGAATTCTTCTGATATAATATAAAATAACAACACATTTATATTTCCTGCTGTGGGAGTTTGCACCTTGAATACCATATCAACTGTAAAAACTGAGAATTAACCCAACAAGTTTAAACAAAGTGCCAAGGTTTTTAATAGATAAAGTAAACAGACTATATATTTCCTCTCTGATTCTATTCACCTGCAATACCTGAAAAATCAAGTATCTCTGTAAGTTAAACGTGACTGTTTTTGCACGGTTCACTCTAGTTGATTGTAATTCATTCTTGCAAATAAATAATTCAGTTTTTAGATCAGTATCAAAACAGAAATGGAAAAAAGTCATTTAATTTGTTATAGCTACTTTAGAGGTATATTTTGTTTAACATAAACATTTTTTCTGGACCAGTTTTATATATGTTAAATTAGTAATCACACATGCTTAATTGCCAAATTATCATAGTAAATCTGTCAGAGCCATACCATCTGGCCAATCATGCACACTTGTGAATTTCCTGGTCATTCTGTACCTGTCATTGTTCCACACTCACTCTGCCAAGCATCTGCCCCAAGTTAAATGTGTCCTTTACAATCACAAGTAATGGGAGCATCATAAATTGTGAGCTAAGAATTTGTGGGAAAACAAATTATCACACATCCCAAATATAGCCTGAGATATCATCGAACAGATGTTGAGCTAAAAAGGGTGTGATAATATAAAGAAACTTGTGAGTTTCAATTGGCTGATTTATTCCTATTGTTTGTTTGAAACTATTTTAAATGTAGAATTTCATAATTCATTTTATAACACAACAATTTTACAAATTCATAAAATGGCTGGAAAAAAAGGCACAATTAAATGCAAAATCAAGTTCAGTTATTTCCAAATTATATGAAAAAAGAATTTAAAATTAATTCCATGTATATTTATTGTTCTTTGTTTTAGGATACAGAAAAATTATGGATTATTTTTTAAATGAAATATTCTTACTGGACTTTTAATTTTATATTTGAACCATCAACTTTTTGATTCAGTTGACTTTAGGATTTAATCAGATCTCATTGTACAAAAATCATTTTCAGATGGTATTTAAGGTTAAAAGACATATCTTTGTGAATTTAGAAGATTATATGTATAAAAATAAATAAAAACTTTCAAGAATAAAATATAGCAATTATTTGATCTCTGAAATATTATAAGAGCAACAGAAACATGATTTTAAGAGGCAGCCATTTATTAAAACAAGCTAATCTTTGTGAAAATTAAAAGAAAAAATGCTGGGCTCTAGTGTAGCTAGTCCAAATTATAGGAAAATACCAGTATGATCCTACAGAAAATAAAACACAATAATGAAACAGGTCTGAGGGATAAATAAACATTAGAAGTTATATTTCCAGGAGTAGAGAAGTATAATTAAGACTTTACATCCATTTGCCACTCTGAAATTTTCATTAAGTTTTATAAGCTCACATTCCATTTTTTTTTTAGAACTGATTCAGGTTTAGATTTTATTTTTTTTAATTTTATTAATTTATTCATATTAAATCTAAATTGTTATCCCATCCTTTGTATCTCCCCCCCCATTCCTCCCTCCCTTCCATTTTCCCCTTACTCCCTTCCCCTATGACTGTGACTAAGGGGGACCTCCTCCCCCTGTATAAACTCATAGGGTATCAAGATCACATTCTTAAAATAATGATTTTTCAACTGTCTTAGGGAACCATGACATATATAACAAAATATGCTAATGCAACATTTCAAAAAGACAATTTTATCTTCTTTTTTCTTAAAAGCTAAAGATGTAAGGTTCTTCTTATCTTTGAGAGAGGAAGATAATTTTAGTGACTCATTACTTACTCAGGGCTAGTCAGGAACTTGAGATATATCCTGTTTTGGCAACCCGACTGTTGGGACTAGAGGTTGTAGCCAACATAATCTTTTAGTTAATATGCACATGGGCCATTTAGTATTCATGTGGATGCTCCAACAACTAGAGTCGGGATCCTCTATTACTCTGATACCTCCCATTGGATCCCTTTACCGTAACTGGGCTGCCTTGTCTGGCCTCAGTGGAAGAGGATGTACCTAGTTTAGAAGTAAATAGTGTATTAGGGTGGGTTGGGGTATTAGGGGTGTGCCAGGGGGGTGGGGTGAAAGAATAGGAAGGGAGCTTCAATCTGGATGTAGAGTGAATAAGTGAATACACACACACACACACACACACACACATATTGTGTGTTTCTGTTTCTGTGTGTATTGCATTAAATCGAACCAGTGATCATTGTCTGTAAATGTTGCTTTTATTTCCTCAGATGAATGGATGCAATGAGAGCTTTAGCCACGTTGTAGGAATACAGTTCTTCAGTTGCATTCAGAGTGTTTCTTTCTCTGTTCTAGCTATCCCTAGATCTAAACCTGGAAGTTTCTAATCTCCATACAATCTAATATTCTGCAAATTGGACCTTAATGGCTTCAGCTTCCAGACTCCATCTGTTTACCTAGGCCTACACTGTCTTCAGCCTCTGAGATTACTGCTGAATAAACTCAGCCTTTCGAGTACTTTCTGAACTTTGGCTGACTGGTTCAGCTCAGCTGTTCTCACTCAAAACTTATATCCAAGCTGACTGATTCAAACAGGTTTCTCTCAGCTACTCACTGAAATGCCCTGCTTGGAAACACTGCTTCTGAACTCCATGAAGTGAACTGTATTGATTGCAAGAACTCAGCAGAACAGAGGGGAGACAATTGAACTGCGCTGAAATGACTAAACTGTATTGATCTCTCTCTCTCTCTCTCTCTCTCTCTCTCTCTCTCTCTCTCTCTCTCTCTCTGTGTGTGTGTGTGTGTGTGTGTGTGTGTGTGTGTGCATGCTGCTCTTCTTAAAATTTTCATTAATTGTATTTATTTTTTTAGTTTATTTATTTGTTTTACATCTAGATCACAGCTTCCTCCCACCTCCCTCCTCCCTCCTCTCTTCCTAGATACACCCACCAACCCTCTTTTATCCTTTCCTCCTTTCCCTTCCTCTCAGAAAAGGGGAGCACCTCTCCTACAAACCACCCAGGTGCAGCCAGTTACATGAAACCTAAGAACATCCTCTTCCACTGAGGCCAGGTAGCCTACCTAGCGGAAAGTGATCCACAAGCAGGCAACAGAGTCCAGGTCAGAGGCAGACCCTACTCCATTTTCAAGGGGACCCACATGATGCTCAAACTGCTCATCAGCTGCATATGTGTAGGGGCATAGATTCAGTCAATGCACTTTGGTTGGTGTGTCAGTCACTGGAAGCCCCCATGGGCCTAGGTTAGTTGACCCTGTTGGTCTTCTTGTAGAATTCCTGTCCATTCCAGGTCCTTATCCTTCATCCTCCTCTTCTATAAGACTCCCTGAGCTCTGCCTAATGTCGTTGTGTGTCTCAGCATCTGCAATGAACCATTGCTGGATGGAACATCTCATAGGGCATTTATGCTAGTCTCCTGTCTGCGTACATAGTAGACTATCATTAATAGTGTCATTTACTGACTCTCTCCCATGGTGTTGATCTCAAGTTGGGCCAGTCGTTGATTGGTTGGCCATATCCTCAATCTCTGTTCCATCTTAACCCTGTACATTTTCTAGGCTGGGTAAATTTTGGTTTGAAGGTTTTAAAGGTATGTTGGTGTCCCCTTTCCTCCACTGAAAGTTCTGTCAAGCTAGGTGGTAACCACTTCCATATTTATTTGTCTTCTGATAGGAGTCTCAGCTGCAGCTACCCCATATATCTCAAGAATCATACTCTGTTGCAGGTTTCAATCTTGTCTCAGAGATGCCTTCTGCATTGATTTCACTTCTCTTTTCAGCCCTCTCACCTCCCACATTGCTCTCCCTACACCTGATCCCTACCCTGGTTACAAACACACACACACACACACACACACACACACACACACACACACACACACACACACACACACAAACAAACACTCTTTCATCCAGTCTCTGTCTTTGTCCACCTCCTATGTCTATTATAATTCCCTTCTGAGAGACTCACTCCTTCCTCTGGCTCTCTTTATTACTTAGCTTCTTTGGCTCTGTGGATTATAAAATGATTATCCTTTATTATATGGCTAATATCCACTTATAAGTGAGTACATTCCATGTGTGTCTTTCTGAGTCTGGATTATATCACTCAGGATGACCTTTTCTAGTTCCATGCATTTGCTAAAGAATTTGTGCTGCTCCTATGTAGCTTCTCATTCCCATCTGCTCTCATGAGAGTTGGTCATATCCTATCTCTGACTCATTCTGTCAAATCTTTGTTTTGTCGCTTTGTCTGCCCCCCAATTATACAACATTGTTTGGGACTCAAAGTCTCTAAGACTAAGGGCATGCCTGTATTCTAGCTGGATCACACAGACCTAGGTCTTTGGATGTGATCCCTCCACTCAGCTGCTGTAGACTGATTTGGGCAAGGGAGAGATGCTGTGTTTCTCCCCTTACCCATCAACACCTGTGGCAAGCAAGAGAGCAGGCCCTGCACCATGCCTGGGGAGCATGATAGAGCTGGCATGATGGCAAAGACACTGATGAGCTGATACCAATGGTGTAAGAGTTGGAGAGATGGTCCAGCCCCTTGCAGGTTACAGCACTTGAGAGAGCAGACCACACATCCCTTGTGCAGCACAGTAGGACTGGCTTTAATGGTATGTATGTGAGTAAATAGCCAGATGACATGAGAGTAGGAGAGTTGGCCCTGTCCCTTTCCAGCTCTGGCACTGGACGAAAAAGCCAGGATAGTACTGGAGTGCTTGCCCTGCGGTATGTGTGTGGTAGAGCTAGTGAGATAAACTCGGATACTACCCATTATGCTAGGCTCCTCTCTGAAAGCATAGTAGATTATTATTAATAGTATCAGGAATTGGCTCTCTTCCATTGGGTTGGTCTCAAGTTGGGCCATTCATTCATTAGACAACTCAGATAAACTATTGATAGTGTAGCAGAAGCCTGAGGGCTTGAACCAGAAGAATAACTCATTTCAATGTACATTTGCAAATAAAGATGTATAGAAAAGAGGTATACTGTAGGGCACACTGTGATGTGCTTCATCTTCCTTGAGGAGATTTTTGTTTTATTTTGTTCTCTTTGTTTTGTTTTATATTTTCTTTTGTTGTGGGAGGCTGTAAGTACAGAAAGTTGATATGGAGGGGTGGGGAGTTGAGTGGGATTGGGGTGCACGTGTAACATGCACATAGAACCAAAAAAAAGTTTAAAAAAGAGAGAAAGAAATATGTAATTATGACGTTTTCATAGAATGGATGAAGCTAGAAAAAATTATTGAATACAATGACTCACAATCAAAGAAACAATATTGCATGCTTTCTCTTATATACAAAACTTAACCTTTAAGCTTTACCTATGTGTGCTTTAATTTAGATAATCAGAGAGGCTAGGTATCTAGTAATGAAGGGGTAGTGAGAGGTTTTCTCAAGCTAGAGTATGAATAGGAATAGGAATAGGAAAGAATGCAATAGAATAGAACGTCATAGAGATAAAAAGCAAACTAGAAAAGGAGGAGTAAATAGGGAGAGGAAAAAGGGAGGAGAGTAAAGGAGGTAATATGACATAGCTAAGTTGTATCTTTAGCAATAGGGCTTTACCATCAGGTTATGGAGAATAACCAGCAGCCTTGCCAATGGCCTGTGGTGTTTACCGCTCCCTTTAGCCAATGACAAACAAGGAACCATTCCTGGAACTGGAGATTTTTATTGGTAGAATAAAATATCTAGTTGGAAAACAATTTTCTCCATTTTATGGTGACCATTTAAATTCATTTCATACATGTATATATTTCAGGAAATTTCTAGAGGAGCAGGTATCCATATGCATTTTCAAAAGGCCTTTGATCATAGTTGTTTCTCTCTTTAGTCTCTCATTTACTTTTCCCTCCCAACCTCCTTCTCATTAAACCCTCCTACTTTAGTCTCTATTTGTGGCTTTATAGCCCTATATTTATATTTTATTTCCTCTTTCCTCGATGACTCTCTACTTCCCTTGGGCTCTTTGTAGTTACCTAATCCTTGCAGCTATACACATTGAAATGCAGATATCTAAAGCTTAATACTTAAATACTTGATTTAACATGAGAGAGAAATCACACAATATCTCTTGTATGGTACAGATTACCTCACTCAAGGTGATATGGTCAAGCTCCATCCAATTCATAGATAAATTTTTTAATTTCTTAAGAGCAGAATAATATTGATTGTGTGAATGTATTGACATTTTATTATTCTTTAACTGGTAGGTATTTGATGTACTTTCAATATCTGGTAATATGAATAGAGCAGCAATGAAATCGAATGAAAAAGTTTCTCTGGTATTATGATGTAGGGTACTTTAGGTTTATTTCCATAGGTTGTATTGCTGAATCTTGTGGTGCGTAGACTCTTAGCCTCCTGAGAAATGTCTACACTGATAACCACAGTTGTTTGTACTCCCAGCAACAATGAGTAAGTGTGCTCCTTTCCCAACATCCTCACCAGAATGTTATAATATTTGTTTTATTCATCTTTGCCATTTTGACTAGAATGAGATAAAATTTCAAAATAATTTTAACTTGCATTTCCCTGATGAATAAGAAGGTTGAACATTTTAAAAATATTTCTCAGCCATTTGTGTGTCGTCCTTTCTGGACTCTAGTTAGTTATAAAGCCCATTTTAATTGGATTATTTTTTCTGTATCTGTTCAGTTTTTATTTTTCATTTCTTTATGTATTTGAGATGCTAACCGTGTATCATATATATAATTGGTAAAAAATATTCTCATTCTTTAGCCATTCTGTTTGGTGTAATCATGTTGTTTTAGGATGTGAAGGGTTTTTGCTTGCCTTTATTAACTACAGGTTTTTACACCTATGCTATCAGGGTTTTGTTAAGAAGAAAACATTTTCCTGTACCAATTAATTCAAGAATACCCTCCTATTTTCTGTCCTATCACTTTCTGGATATTTGGTCGAATGTTGAAGTTATTGACGTGGAGTTGAGTTTTTGATAAATATAAAAAGTGTTTCAGTTTTCCAGGTGAAGTCATCTGGTTTGCCCAGCATCATCTTTTAAAGATGTTCTATTTTCTATAGTGTGCTTTTTATCAAAACTCAGGTGGCGTTAGATGTCTGGACCTGTGCATCTTCAATTCAATAACATTGACCAATGTGTCTGTTATTTTGCTCTGTTTCTGATTTGTTTTGTTTTGAGAATAACACATTGTTTTTTCTACTATAACTCTGTAGTAGAAGTCACTATCAGAGAGAATGATGCATTTAGCAGTCCTTTTATTACTCTGTATTGGTTTTTAGCTATCCTGTGTTAGTGTGTGTGTGTGTGTGTGTGTGTGTGTCCATCCCTGTGCCTGTGTGAAACTCCTTTCATAACACACAAATTCTATTCCCAGTACAAATATGACATTGAATTACTAAACTCCAAAATATTCTCATCTCACTGGCTAATAGATATTTTTCTCATTGTCCCAATTTCTATCTAAATTATGAGAAGTTAATGATTGACTCAATTAAGCTGTGCATTTGCCATTATGACTAATGCTGTGAAATCTAGGAAAGCACGTTGATGGAACCCTTTATCCTCAGTATTATTCGAGTTTTGAAATTCTAACTATTTATTCTGCCGAGAATAAAATTACTCAAGAATAAGCAAAATACTTTGACACTGATGGAATTCTGGTCTTAAGTTAATCACTCATATGTAAATAATTTGTTGCAATGGTCATATTTTGATTGACATCACCATTGTGCTTTTTAAATTGAAGATTTGTTATGCAAAAGATTAAGATAACAAATGTCAAACTACAGAATAATACTATACCATAATGAGTACTCAGTAAGTATTTATTTATTTTACAGATCACTCTAGCTGCTAAATAAGACCTATGCTTTGAATTTACCCAGGTAGGATACTATTGCAACTATATAGATGTCATACAGGTGTAAGTTCTAAGTAGAGACATAATCATTTAAAAAAATGTGTGTGTGTGTGCGCGCGCGCGCGTGTGTGTGTGTGTGTGTGTGTGTGTGTGTGTGTGCGTGCGTGTGCGTGTGTGTGTGTGTGCGTGTGTGTGTGTGTGCGTGCGTGTGTGCGTGTGTGTGCGTGTGTGTGTGTGTGTGTGTGCGTGTGTGTGCGTGTGTGTGTGTGTGTTTGGTGGAGGTCATTCTATTGGACATGAAGGAATTCAATCCTCTCAGATCCTATTAGGAGAAGTTTGAGAGGACTATTTAGGTGAAGACAGGTCAGGCTTTATGCCTTACACACGTCTCCTAGCACCTTTTCCTCTCATTCTGTGTCAGTGAGAAGGAAAAGTTTTCCAACAACAGGAAAGGGTTTTCAAACTATGAAGCTTCTGATATCCTCCGTATCATCAATTCATGAAGTAGATCAGAGAAAAAAATCAATAATTATCAGAGGCAATAAAACACAAACCTATAGCATCAAATGGTGTGTTTTTGTGTACTCAAGGACACAAACATGATATGAACATGAGAAAAGTGAACAAAGACTAATCAGTAAATAAGAAAATACTGAGGTGAGGGTTACTGAGATGGCTTTGAGAGTAATACTTTTGCCTGACAACCTGAGTAGAAGCTCTGGAATCCACATAGTGTAAGAATCTCACAAGTTCTTCCTTCACCTCCAAATATGTACTATAGTACACACACACATACAAATAAGTGTGTGCATATGTGTGCTACAACATGTTAAACAAACAACTAAAAATAGATTTTAAAACACAGGTGACATGTTTACATTTCAATATATACTTTCTATAATTTACTGTTCATAATTCTCAGCATATAAAAAGCTAATTCTCATCACTATATACATACATTAACAATTGATTTTTATAGGATGCAAATGAATAAATTATTATTCTCTAAGTAACAAGTATTTTTAAAATACAGAATATTTTTGCAACTGGAATTTTGAGAAATATGTAATATAGCAACAAAACATAGATATCACTCATGTTTATGAATGTTTCTTTTTCTCTGGGTTTAGGTAGAGCAGTTGCACACAGGCTTCTGAAGTTCTGGGAAATAGTCTCTGGTCCTAATTTATAAGACATGAGTTCCCTGCTACATCTGGACAGATTTTTAGGCCTTTTGTTCTAGGGAGAGTGGTCAAAGTCTTAGAATAAAACTCCTGAGAGTTATAAAGAAGAGTCAATATCACATATAATAAAGGAGACATAAAGACAAGGAAAAGTAGTTACTTTTCTTTCCAGTCTTTTTATTCTTGGCATTCAGTTCTTTTATATGCATTGCTAGTGTGTAGTACTATCATTAGTTATCATAGTTAGATTATGTGCTACAGTGGTCCCTTTATCGTTCATAGAGGACATTCGATCTGCCGGACATTTCGCTTTGTTTCACTTTTATTAGATACATTCTTTTCTCATACATCATATCTTGATTTCAGTTTCCTTTACAGTTCCTCCCCACCTCTCCTGCCTGGGACCACTCCATGTATGTCTTTCATCAGAGACTGCAGGATTCTTAGAGATAATAACAAAAGAAAATACAATAAAACAAAACAAAATCATCATGTCACAGAGGAAGAAAATTAAAGCAAGAGTAAATTAGACACTAAAATCCAGATAGATCATCAAATCAATAAGAAGCATTTCTAGAAAATTTAATTCATGCCTTTGTGTTCAATAGCATTGTAATATGACTTTTTGTATGTCAAATAATTCCACAATATTCTCCTATTAAGCCAGTTTATACTTTCTGTTAAAGTAATATATCTTTGATTAAAGTAATGAGAAAATACTGTGGGTGGAATGAGAAGAAAAAAAATGCTAGACTGTGAGCCTTGTTTCTAATACTTTTCAGACTGTGCATGGAGAAAACTGGAACTAGAATATATGAGACCACAGAGAACTCAAGAAATTCTTTCTCTATTCAGTGTTTCTGTGAGCCATTTACATCATACAAGCAGCCAACTTCTGTCTGTATATTTGACTTTGATTTGGAAGATTACAGGATATTCCACTTTATTAAAAAGGTGAGATTATATGATATCCTATTTTATTAAGAGAAGAAAAAGGAATAAAAAGCATTAATTGGCCAAGGTCTTCAGCAATACCTAGGGCATATTTACATTAATGAAAGCACATAAATTATGAGAACAGAGTGAGCTGTGCAGGGAAGCATTGCCAGAGCAACAGAATTACTATGATGGCCCTGGTCCATTTCTTTTCATTGTGCTCACATTGGTTTCTTTAACATGAGTCTTGATCTCCTTCTGAATGTCCTCATAGTGTTTTCACCCCTTTTCTCTCATTGGATCAGATCCTAAGAAACATTGATTCCATATTTGTTTTTATTTTTTATAGTCATAGAACTTTCGTAAAGGTCATCACTACATACTCCCTCCACAAATGTTCAGCTGTCCTGCCTAATCAACACTGCTAAACGCTTTGTGAGAGACAGCAGCTAATTCTCCAAAGGGAAGGCATCTCTCTCCATTGAGTGCATTCTGGTGTAGCACATGTTCACAGAGCTAATCTTGCCTATCATAGTGAATTCTTTAGGTTAGCAAGCTCATAATTAAAAGTCGTCACTAATGACATGGTAATTGTTTTAATGGATTTCCAATGAAGTGTGAAGTTCCCTGCTGATATGTCAACAAAATATGAGGCATTGTGAAAAGAAATATGTAAAGCTTCATAGAATTTTGAGTTAGAGGAGACCTCAAAACTATCAAAGGTAACCTTTCCACATAAGAAAAAGGAAAATCACCCCTGGAGCCCAGGAGAAGGGAAATGTGTTGCTGAAGGTCAATACTTTGAGTGGAAATTGTAGATGACCTGTACAGCAAATTGTTTCCATGTCAGTGGTCATTCATTTTGACCTGCTCTTTATTTATATGGTACCTACATTTAAAAAAACTTTTCATTTATATTTTCATTCTATCAATGGAAATATTTATTTATTCTCTAATAAAAATGGTGCATATGAAAACAATTTTATTACTTTAGTTTTATGAGAAGATTGCAAAGGTGACTTTGAAGATCAAAATCAGCAAGACTGAGAATTTCTTGGTCCAATGCTTTCAGAATAAATATCTTGGGAAGTCAATGCACCAACAGTTCTGAGGGAAAATATTCATAACTGAAGCATGGTAAGTTAACTACCTAGAATTTATTTATCTCTGTATAATATTAAAATGCCTAAAAATATTCTGTGGATTTTTCTGGTTGTAGTAGTGTGAAAAGAAGTAGAACATATATCAAAATGCATTAATGAGGAAAGTGAAAGGACAGAAATAAGCAGCTTATGTTACAAAATCAAAACCTCAGTTTCTTGTTTCAGAGGCAATTCAAGGAAAGAAGAGGTTGCAGGCATTTGCCAGAATCACTGACAAATCCAGTGTGAATATATGATCATTATTGAATGAATAGAGTAAGAGAACCTCTCCACTTTGTAATCTAAGACTATTCATTAGAAATGAAAAATACATGAAAATATTGTTTTAATTGTTTTCAATTAGCATATTAGTGGTATCTCCATGATATAGGATTGCTTTACCTTTTTGAACATGTGGAAAAATAAGTTAATGACAAAAGTCTTGTATTTACCCACTCCAAAGTATGATATAGCGTATTTCTTAAGAAATTATATGTTCCTTTGAGATATATATTCCTCTGCTTTTTGTTACCATAAAAGATAACATGAGGTGCTGGAGTGATGGCTCAGCCATTAAAGGCTAATCTCACAACCAAAAATATAAAAGATGACATGCGATGGAGTATATTTCAGAGAGTAGGTAGTATTTGATTCTGGCTGATGTTTTTTGATTCTGAAAGGTTGACTTGGAAAATTCCAGTGCTAACTTCTGTTCAAGACACAAAGCAGAAGAGTATGGTTCATATAAAGAATTGACAAACTAGTATGGTAGTGTTCTTTCTCAACAATCTCTCACTCACAGTGACTAATGAACTAATGAAGGAAATTACAGTAATTATTATATGTCCTTGAGAAGGAACAAGAAATCACTTCTATAAGATTGTGTTAACCATAAGAATGGAGCTTGCATCTTACCTACTTCTCACTAGGTTCCATCTCCTGACTCCATCACACTTGAACCAATAGGTGATTTCTGGGAGATACGTTCCAAACACAGTATTTATTCATTTCACAATACTTTAAACTTGAAAGGTTTCACAATGGATGACAATGTTCACACTGTAACCTTGACGGTGTTTCTTCTTTAAATAGGGGTGATGTTTAGGGATGATGCTCTTGTGCTTTTCCTCATTTAGGAAGCATCCAGAGAATGATAATAATCATTACAGAAGTTTCCAAAGGCACCATTTAAATGCAAAACACTCTTATTATCACTGTACAGCATCCTGGCTCTTGTAAAGTAAGCAATGTTACTGCTTCCTCACTTATATCTGCCTTTTGATGGAGTCTCATGCTGTTAATCTGACTGTTTAGACTGTTTATTTTCCCACTTGATGAGGGAAAGTGAACTTAACTTTAATTGGATTCCTGTAATTCATTACTTGCAAATTCCACTCTTTTTTCTTTATTTCTGATAGATTTCATCAAAAATCAACTCTAAAATAGATCCTCTTGTAGGGAGTCATCTGTAGTTTACCTTGTGATTCCAGTCACTTTTAAGCTTAAAGGGTCTGTTAAAGACATAAAAGGAAAAACAATAACTGTATTCCATTTAATCACATAAAGCGACTTAATAAAGTAAACTTTCTTCTAGGAGTGAGAATGTATGTGTCTCCCCTTCACCTTCTGATAACCTTTGCCTTGTCACTAATCTGTGACTAGCTATCTGTGTTTTAGGACATGAATATATAATGTCTTCTAATGCTATGTGTATTGAAGGTGTGGTGCATGGTGGGGTGCTATTAGAGGGAACTTTGGACCTTGTGAGGTCATGCTTTATGGGTTCTCTCTAAGCAGGGACTCAGCAGGTCCATTCAAAAGAGTCAAACATGAGGGGGCAGGTTGACTTTTTACAACCCTTGCAGAAAACTCTACTTTGCAGTCTTTTCTAGTTTCAACTCTCTGACATGTACATTTATGTGGGAAACAGTCTGTCTCCTATATATGACTACCATGGTATGACAGATGACAAAATTATAAAAATCTCTCAAACTAGGAATGGAAGCATCAGAGCAACAAGTCACAATAAAAACTTCCAATTTATGAATGCAATTACCTAATATATTTTGTTATAGTAATAGTCCACTGAATAACAAACAATACTTTCTTTCCCTCTTTCCTTACTTCCTTAGGGTAGGATTATTTTGTTCTTGACATATATCAGAATAATATCATTTAATAAGTTACTAAGTTAAGCACTATTAAATATGGAAAGAACACATATATTCTGCTATATTTATAAAATAATGAAAATATTAATTGCTTTATATGTAATTAATACAATGTAACATAAAAATACAATTGCTAGGTAATAACATTGTTATCCAGGGCCCTTGAATTTTATTATCTGTACATTGCAAATCCTTCCCAAACACAGACATCCATTTGGTGTTATGATTTGTTGTTGAAATATAACCCCAAAATGCATGAGTTTGAGTATTTTCTCCACAGCAAGGGATGCTGTTTTGAGAAGTGTTCATACTATGGAAAGGGATGCATTCCTGGTAGAGGTGAATCACTGACGGAGGATATTTAAGGATTACAAACCAGGCCTATTCTTGGCTTGATAGCTCTATTTTTTGATCTCCCAGGACTGAAAAGGTTAAATAGTCAAGCTATTGACTGGGCTGTTCTTGCCACCATTTTTTCCATTTGTGACAGAATTTATCCTTAAGATATTATAAGCAAAAAGATTCCTCTCTAGCTTAAGTTATGTGTCAAAAATATTGTCATAGCAACAAATTATGTAGCTAGCACAAACATTTGGTCCTGAGATGTAGGTTTGACACTGTGATAAACTGGGCCAAGTGTTTAATAGGACCTTGAAAAGATTTTTATTAGAAAGATAGAAATATCTGGAGCTGAACACATATACCAGAGAAATCTTGTAAGATAGTCAGTCAGTATAGACAAGCAAGCCATTTTGGTTGGAGTACAGAAGTTCAGAATGCTTCCTGAAAGGTGAACAGTGATAATTGTACTTGTGAAATGTCATACTCAAGCAAGAATTATATTGGTTATTGAGCTTGAAGCCATTTGGGTTAAAATCTGGCAATGTATTTGGCTAAATTTTAATATTTTCCTGAAATTTGGCTAAATTATATTTCAAAAACATTTGAATGCTAGAGAAGTTTCAGAC
Organism: Acomys russatus; assembly: GCF_903995435.1. Taxonomy (NCBI): domain Eukaryota; kingdom Metazoa; phylum Chordata; class Mammalia; order Rodentia; family Muridae; genus Acomys; species Acomys russatus. The sequence goes on from NC_067158.1 coordinate 48,239,709, forward strand.
AGCATGCAACCCAACTATGGTATAGCTATCATTAACTATTTCTATCCAGATTTGTGGTGAATATTTAGAGAAAAACACAGAACCAAAAGATAGAAAAATGCATAGTGTGCTGAGAAGATTAAGCATGGGAAGAATTCAAAGCTCCCAGTAAAACATGTGTGAACCAGCCTTGTGTAGATAAACAGATGAATTCTTGATAAGAGTTAGAAAAATAACACTGCTTAAGGGAAACCTCACTATTCACACTACAGCAGGAGAGAAATTTCTTTGAAGGGAAAAATCCATTCCACCTATCAATGATGTCAGAACCTAGGAACACAAACCATCATGAAAACCTTCCATTTAAAAGAAGTGTGTGAAAATATAGATCAGAAGCTGGACTCTCCTTAAGACGGAGCCAAAACAAAACAAAAAAGAAGCACAAATGAAAGTCAACTAGCTAGTTTATAGTTTCTTAGGTTATCAGGTACATGGAGGATGCTATACTTAAGGCTCAAATGAATATATCTTGAGCTCCAGTGCAATTTCTCCATATTATCTATATAGTATTTTTATCCATGCATTATATAAGAGGTATGGAGTCATTGACGCTTATGCCACAGTTCCAGTATTGACCTCTGACCTACACATGGCACAGGAATGGATGCACCCAAGTACACCTACACATACATACACACACATACACATGTACACAGACACACTCACACTTCAGTGTAAGATTAGGAATTACCCTATTAACCATAACATTACTCTCTCTTTTTCCCCTTCTTTCTCTCTCTCTCACACTCCAACACTCTGTCACATAAACACATACATAGTTACATATACATCACACATATAGACAGACATACATATATAAAATTGTAACATATGTTAAATTGAATTATGGGACGATTATGAAGGTCACTGGCAGAATGTTTTGACTTGCACTTATCATCTATCATGCAGGCTAATGTGCTTTACATTTGGTTCTGAGGTGCCTATGCTATTTTGAGAGGCTTTTAAGCATTTTGTGTGATGGTCATGGCTGCAAAAGGTGGGTAAGTGCAAGTGAGTAATTTAAAGTTAAAGTTGTCCCTATTTCCAACCAGTGTACAGCACCCAGGTTTATGTTCTGCCAAACTGTGATCCCCTGTTCAGATGCAGATGATAGTCAGCCAATTCTCTGCATGTGGGAAGGAGGACCTGCTGCTGAACCTCTGACATGCACGCGGATACCCATGATTTGGTCACTGCCCTCTAGCAAGATGGCCTAGTGGGCTCAGAGTGGAAGGGGATGCAGGCTATCTTGATGAAATAGGCTGCTGCAAGAGGTCTTGGGGAGGGGAATAGCAGCAGAGGGAGGGAAAGTAGGAACTGGAAGATAAAAGGCAGGGGATAACAATCAGAAGGTAATGTGAATAAATTATAATAAATAAAATATACATTTAAAAAGCTGGGTTGAGGAGGGGATTGCTGTAGAGACTGATGCACCCACCAAGGACCATTCATGGGGAGGTTTACCTCCAATACATTGAAAGTGCTATTGCAGGCTGTTTATGATAGTAAATTATACAAGGTAATTGTTAGTTGATCAAATCATGGTCAGGTCAACTGCTAGTCTATTTTTATCATAAGAATATACTTTATAGGTGTAACAGGTAGACATGATTCCACAGAATAATAAGGTAAAATAGTTAGATAATGTCTTCAAAAAACTGAGCCATCCAGAATATGGTGTTTAAAGATGTTTTTATTGTTTGACAATGAGACAGGTTAACTCCTGGCAACACAGAATCTACCATATCATCTTTGATGATGAAAATCAAAGAACCTCCGTATGGAGCTGCCTTCAAATTTGGCAATCTAGCCGCTGGATAAAATGTCCTCATTTTGGCTACAGACAGAATCCTGCCAAAAAAATAGGCGAGCGTAGATGCAGGTAGAGTCAACAGCCAAATTCTGCCAAGACAGGGTAAGCAAGTCCTCAATAGTTCCTGCCTCACAAATATGTCTATCAGATATTGAGCCAGAAGCTTGAAGATGATGTCCTAAAGTTTTAAAGTTTTGGGTGACTCTTCAGGCAGTAAACTGTTTCTGTCATTTTTAAAATTCACTTTGATGCTGCTAACCTGCACTTTCTGTATACTCAGGTAATAAATTCTTTCCGTAGTCTTGAAAGAGGTTGAAGTCCATATAGTTTAGTCTTACAATTAAGCTAAGTTTTTCAGGGGTTAAGTTGTTTTTTTGTTTACATGGATGATTTAGGTTGATAGAGATGAGATATGATAGATATTAATTTATATTCAGAATTTTAGACTCACCGAGATAGGACATATGTTTTCTTCAAGCCTGACAAATACAAATAGCAATAGCAAAAACAGTATGAATGCAACAGTAATATAATTCTCAATTGTTTTGTGGTTCTTGTTGCATGTAGTTTATTTTATATATGTGTAATAATATAAATGTATGTGTAAAAAGTAAAAATGATTTTAAAAAGTGTGATCAAGGCATAAATATAACTTCATCACAGAAACATTAGAGCGAGTGGAACTGACTGAGCTGATTTCCACGTCTGCAGCGAGGGGTGCTGTAGAGAAATCGCTCACTCAAGTCAAAGATCTAATGCTCAGATATATTCACGATGTGATTGCTGCATCTAGGCTGGCTTTTACAGACTCTGTGAAAAAAAAGATTGGGTCAGAGAGAAGCCTGGCCTGGTTGTTCTTTGTGTTTCTTGGATGTTCTGGACTTCAGGGACACAGGAAGTTATAAGTGGTGGAACAGAGGGGTTAAAGAAGTACTACAAGGAACTCCAGTATTAACTAAATGATGTAGTGGAGCTGGTAAGAGGGGAGCTGTCTAAACAGACCAGGATCACACTGGAGGCTTTGGTTACAATTGATGTTCATGCTAGAGATGTCATCATGGATATGACTGAAATAGGTTTCTCACATGATACAGATTTCCAGTGGCTTGCTCACCTTTGCTATTACTGGGAATATGAGAATGCATGAGTTCGTATCATTAATTGCAACATAAAATATGCTTATGAGTATCTTGGGAACTCAACTCGACTTGTCATAACTCCTGTAAATGACAGATGTTATAGAACATTGGTATGTACTTAAGTTGCTTTGTTTACTTATTAAATATTACCTTTTGATAAAGAATAAAAAAGAAATATTAGAGCAACCATTCCTTTTCCCCACGGTAACCTATATACTCTTAAAAAAAAATAAAATTGTATCCATTAAGTTGCTTCTGTCAGGTATTTTGCACAAGGAGAAAAATAAATATCTAATGCACATGGATGGTAATATTATGAATGTATCTTGAATACATGATTGAAATAGAGGCCAGCAAATTTTTATCCTGTAAACATTTCTATAGTGTTGCCCATGGGTATGTGTAGGGAGCATTAACAGAGTAAACCGCTTGCACCATATAGAAAACATTTTAAAGGATATATAGTATTTATTTAAAAATAAAAACCTGCTTCTATGCTTGAGCTATGTTCATGTGCAGAATTTGAAGCTGATGATGAAGCATATTTGAGTTTGTGGGATTCAGCTTCTCCTCCATTTCTACTGCTGAAGATGCCTGTAAGCCAATTATTTTCCTAGTATAATCTAAATCATGTTTAAACCTATAAAACAAAACTTTCCAATAATTCATTATTATCATCACCAAATTTTCTAAGTGTCTAATAATGAAAAAGCATAAGAGTTTTCAGTACCCTATTCCAAAGCTTTTTCTTTGTCCAAAACTGTGTAGTCCATTGACTAAAGACCAAAGTAAAAAGGATATTGCAAACTAACAGCAGTTCACTGTAATTTAATCTTTGGAACTAATTTTCCAGCTCTGGAAGAGTTGGCTAGTATTCCATTCCACTTTGGCCAGTGGCAATTGGCACTGCTCTTATATCAGCTCTAAACCTAGGCTTTGGTTGTTTCATCTCTTAAACTTGGAATTCTCAGACAGTCCGGTGAAGCCTGCCCTGGGCAGTGAGATGCATTCCTCTTCTGACTTAGTCAGCTGTTCCAGCTTCATGGGTGAGTTCATAACAAACTTGGACAGCTTTGGCTGGGTTCAGCCAAATGCCTAGCTGTGTTTTCTACTTATTTCCAGCTCAGATACCTTAAAACAAAATACAAGTGTTATTTAAGGCAACAAATTTGGATGAGTGGCAGAGTCAACACAAGTAAACAAAATGTGTTCAACATACCTAAAGTACTCATAATAAAAGTAACCAGACTTACCAAAGGTCTCTGGCATGGAAAAAGTACAATATAAAACACTCTTATATTGAAAATCTTGTGGAGAATTGATGGGTACCTATACTCAAAGCACTATTTTAACATAACTCTACTTAAAGACAGCTCTAACTTTTCTATTAAATATTTTTTTATTTTTTACATATACAGTTGTATTATTACACATATATACAATAAACTACCTATAGCTAGAAGAACCTTGACACTATCAGCAATTATATAAATGTTATTTTCTTAGTGTTTTGGCCATTTTTATTTGGCAGCCTTGAAAAAATCTTTCCTATATTGGTGCCTCTAAAATTCTGAATGTAAACCAGTATTTCACTGACAAAGAAACAGGTTAACTCCTGGCAACACCCAGCCTACCTCAAAGAAGACATTGAACCTCCTTATGGAGATGCCTTCAAATGTGACAAACCAGCCACTGGCCTGAAAATGGGCAAGCGTGCATGCAGGCAGAGTCAATGGCCAAAGTCTGCCAAGACAGAGTAAGTAAGTCCTCAATAGTTCCTGCCTCACAAATATATCTGTCAGATATATTGGGCCAGAAGGCTGAAGATGATGCTCCAATATTATAGAGAATTTTGGATGACTATTCAGGTAGCAAACTGTCTCTGTCATTTTCTTATTCGGAAAGCTACTAACCTGCACTCCTGGCATACTCAGATAATCAATTTTATTCCTTCTCAAGTCTCTGATGGGGTTGAACACCAGATAGTTTAATCTTACAATTAAGCTTAGTTGTTTATGGGTTAAGATGTGTTTAGGTCTAGATAGATGTTTTAAGTTGATAACAACTCTAACTTTTTAGAGTTATTTTATTTTCATTAATTTTAATATATAATTATGAAATTTCTTTCTTATTTTTCCTTCCCCCAACCCTCTCATGTATTCCTTTACATTCTCCTTTTAGATTCTTTGGCCTCAACATAATATGAATATCTCTAGTGTTTTCTTGAGAATATATTATTTCAATGTAATTTTGTCTTTTTTAACTAATTAATTAATTTATTATTTTACATCCCAATCTTAGCCCCCTCTCTCCACTTCTATCAGTCCCACCTTCCCTCTCTTTCCCCCACCCCTGCCCTGGTCTTCAGAGTAGGGGAGTCCCCCATCCCAGCTCATCAAGTGGAATCAAGTCAGAGTACATCTTCTTCCCCGGTGGCTTGGTGAGGCAGCCCAGCCAGGGGGAAATGATCAAAAGCAGGTAAGAGAGTTCATGTCAGAGACAGGCCTCTGCTTTCCTTATTGGGTGACACAAATGCAGCCTGAGCTGCCCATCAGCTACATCTGTGTAGGGGTCCTAGGTCTAGTCCAGGCATGGCCCTTTTTTGGTGCTTCAGTCTCTACAAGTCCTATCTGCACCCTGGTTAGTTGGCTTTGTTCTTCTTATGGAGCTCTTGTCCCCTTTGGGTCCTTCTGTCCTTCTCTCCACTTTTCCATGAGACTCCCTATGCCTCAACCAAATTTTTTTCATAGCATTGCAAACAATATAGAATTTTTTTTCTATTAGAATCAAAATAAGAAAATTAACAAAATAGTGCAACCCATAGAAAATATATGTCAATGTCAAAAAGGAATTATAAAATAAATTACTGGAAAAGACAGAAAATTATGATATAACATGGAAATTATTGATGTAAGAATTTAACAATTGTTTCCTTATAAACAAGTGTTAAGCGGTCAGATATTGGGTTTTACCATGTTTCTAAAGAATTTAAGTCTTTGATAAAAATCTCAATAATCAAGTCTAAGTATATTGGTCATTGGGTCAGAACATATGTTACACAAACATGAAGACCTGAGTTCAACTCCCCAGCAACTCACTAAAGTTCTGTGCATGGGTGTGCATGCTTATATCCTAATCACTTTTAGAACAAAGGCAGGATGGTCATGACAGCTCATCAACCAGCATGGATAACAAAAATAATGAACTTCTGGTTCAGTCAGAGAAATTTTTTCTGGTTAATAAGATGAAGAATAAAATAGAGGATGGTTCTTTTTGTTATTTGTGTATACTTGAATATAGACATGTGCACAGCCACATGTGTACTCACACATGCATGAACCCTCACAATGTACACACATACACAGTTATGATTTCTTTGAAGTTTCCAACCTTAAATTTCAGCAAGATGTTTTATTAAATTGAGAGCCAGTAAATAATAAATGGCATGAAACTGAAAAGCCTTCTGCAAGGTAAAGGCTTGCATCAATAGGAAACAATGGCAGCCTACAGAATGGGAAAATATCTTCACCTACTTTACATCCCACATAGAGGCCATAGCGAAAACATTATAAAGAAATAAAGAAATTAAACACCAATAAACCATGTAACCGAATTTAAAAATAGGGTACAGAGCCAAACAGAGAAGTCTCAACTGAGAAATATCTAATACCAAGAAGTATGTAAAGAAATGTTGTGCATGCCTAGTCATTGAGGAGATGCAAATGAAATGGCTCTGATATTCCATTTAGTCAGAACGGCTAAAATATAAAACTCAAAGTTTGTGTATCAATCTCCTTCAAATAGAAAGGCTTCCTTAAAGAGAGGAGACAAGCATAAAAGTCTCAGGCAGCACAGAGATAAACACCAAACACACACACACACACACACACACACACAAACACACTCACACAAGAGGTGTCTTAAGGAGCGAAGAACACTGATTAAAGAACATACATGAATTGAATTTTGGTTACAGCTCTAATTTCTTAGGCAACCTCATTTCTTTAGGCTACTTTCTAGTCATTCCTCTTGCTTCCTTATTTACACTTTCTTACTTTTTTGAGAATGTATTGCTTCCATTTAGAAGTGCTAATGATCTTTGGAACTTTGGTACAGTATGTGACCTTTTCAGCATTTACTTGTGATTTTGGGAAATGGCATTGTATATGTTTTCACCATATAGGCAACAAAAATTATAATGATACAATCAAAACTTTGAGGTAAAATTACTGTCATGAGTACAGGTTACAAGATAGCTCCTTTTACAGATACTGAATGCCCTTTGGAATTGGGCTTATGCGAAACCTGCGAAATGAAGATGACCCGCATGCATCAGTTTAAATTAGTTTGGCTATGCCACATTTTTCTGTTGTCATTCATCTTGAACTGACATTATCTATAGTTTGTAGCTTACAGAACACCAGAATTGACCTCAATCTGTTGGCTTGAAGAAACCAGGGACCATGAAAACACCAGCTGGTGCTGATCTGAACGAATGAATGCAAAGGAGATGTGCACTCTCATTTCAGATTTAATTGGGTACTTTGGCCATATGCAGAAGAAACAGTTCTGTGAAGTTTTCAACAGCATCCAATGAGAAAAACAGGGAGACAGAAGAAGAGAAAAAGTGATGTTTTGCAGGAAGCAACACTACAAATCACAACATTCATAACATCTGTCATCTTCTCATTTGGAAAGCTATTAACCTGCACTCCCAGCTTAATCAGGTAGACAAGTTAATTCCTTCTCAAGTCTCTGATGAAGTTGAAGATCAGGTAGTTTAGCTTTACAATGAAGCTTAGTTGTTTAGGAGTTAAGTTGTGTTTGGGTCTATATAGATGTTCTAAGTTGATAATGACAAGATGTGATGGAGATTAATTTACATTCAGAATTTTAGTCGCACCAAGATAGAAAAGATGTTTCTTCAAGGCTGTCAAATACAAATAGTCAAATACTAAGAATGTAACGTTTATATAATTCCTGATTGTGCATGGTTCTTCTTGCTATAGGTAGTTTATTGTATCTATGAGTAATAATATAAATGCATATGTAAAAAATTAAAGATGTTTAATTACTTTTTAAAAAATGACAACAGCAAATGTCTTGTTCTTGGTGATATTTGTTTCTTCTCCTCTGAAAAGATGCCTGACAAGGGACCCCACAAATACCTAGAACTACAGACAATACTGAACTACTGAACCATCTATCAGTACTATGCTTTCCCTTAAAAAAGTCTTTAAAAGTCTATTTTATGAATTCATACAGTATGAGAGTACCCATATACTATATTAAATGTGTGACAATAGAGTTATAAGAACACAGAAAGTTCATTGACAATTGAACCAGCTACCAGTGGAAAAAAAACCTGAATGGTATATACCAGTTGAAAACATTGGAGGGTTTTGAGGATCCTCTGGATTCTTCTATTTCCTCATTCTCTCTTGCTTCTCTCACCTAGAGTCCCAATAGGAAGTCTTCTCTTCTGTCCCACTTTCCTGGTAAGTGAAGACTTTCATGAGACATGCCCCCTTGGGGTATGTCCATATATGTAAGTATATACCATTTGACTCTTTCTGTTTCTGCCTTAACTCACTCATTATGCTCATATCTAGTTCAGTCCATTTGTCCACAAATTTTGGGAATTCATTGTTTTTAATAGCTGAATAGTATTCCATAGTGTAACCTACAAGAAGAACATTATGGCGGGCAGATATGGGCCAAGGGATCCTGCTCAAACTATGGCACCAGTCAAGGACAATACATGCAGTAAACTTCAAACCCCTACCCAGATCTAGTCAATGGACAGGACATTCTCTACAGTTGAGTGGAGAGTGGGGACTGACTTTCACATGAACGCTAGTGCCCTATATTTGACCACATTGCCTGGGTGGGGAGGTCTGGTGGCACTCAGAGGAAGGATGGCGGCCTACCAAGAAGAGACTTGATGCCCTATGAGCATATACAGGGGGAGGAAGTCACCATCAGTCACAGTCATAGGGGAGGGGAGTAAGAGGAAAACGGAAGGGAGGGAGGAATGGAAGGATACAAGGGATGGGTTAAAAATTTAGATGTAATATGAATAATTTAATAAAATATATTTAAAGAAGAACACATTGGAGGGGTATTTTCTATGCTAAGGGAGAGATCAAGGATACATGGTATTGTATCATTATTGAAAATGGGATACAATTTCTGCTTGTGGAATTTTGTCATTTTGTGTTTTCTACCACAGTTAACTACAGTTATAATGGAAGCACAGGAAGAAAAGCGGTGCACAGATAGAAAAAGTTCCATGCCTCTATCTGTATTTGATAATCCCAATTACATGTTTGAGGTGATATTTTAAAAAATAATTTGGACTTATGGTTACTGAGGATCTATCAATAATCCACATAATCATTGTTGGTAAGATTGCCAGTACAGCTGGGCGAGAGTACAATACAAAACAGAATTCCTCACTTGTATAGGCAGTTAGCAAAGACATTAATACTGATGAACATGCAAGGGAGTATCTTTCACTATCTGAAGACCCTCAAATATGCTTTAGCTTCCAAATTTTTTAACTTTGTACACTGGCACTAAACTTGTCACCAGTCCTTTAACAGATGGAGGTTAACCAAACCTTTGATAAGAACACTAGGAAAAGAAATTACAATTTATGATCAAGAAAACGCATAGAGGACATCTCTCTTTAACTTTGTACTATAGCATAGTATATTGTAAAAAAACAGGACACACTAATGTGGACTGTATGCACTGGCTGTGCTTATAATTAATGTATAACAGAGTATAACATCTTAAATCCATGAACACTAAAGCACAATTTTTTGTACAGGAGTATGTTTTTATGTCTAAAAGTGAAAAAGAAAATGTGGCTAACATTTACAAGGCATTGTTAAGGAGTGTGAGTCTAATTAAACACAATTACCAGTAATAGCCATGCTTTAGCTTTAAATGGAAGAACACTTAAATTTATTTATGTACTTACAACAGTAAGGTTTTGAATCATAGTAATTGTATTCAAATTTTCAACACATAAGGTTCCTATGATAATGTTCACTATTAAACATTAACTCATATTGTTACTAAAGCTATTTTTAAATTTATGGGCAGCATTTTGGTTTTGATCAATGAATTTTAGAACAACATTCATAGTATCATGTTTAGTTTTATTTCATCATCATATTCATTTGAATAACTAAAAACAGTTTGACAAATATTATTTCTTCCTTGTTAAACCTTGAGTTCCTTTGTGTAACTGAATTTTACTAAAATTGTTTTAGTTATTAAAGTATAGTCTAAACATTAATCAGACAGCATTATTTTCATCTGAAGCCTCATAAAATTTTGACTCATGAGTCTATATGTGGATAGTAAAAAGATTATAACATTTTTCAAATACTTTTTTAAATGAGTAGTAAAGCTTGACTTCATGTTATAGATTGGAAAGAGAAAGCATTCTAACTAGCTATTATGGAAATCTAATGTGATCTCCAATGTTAAGAAATGTCCTACCAAGTTCTTTAATGTTTAAAATTGTCTTGCTTCTGTATCTCAATTCTCTATTTTCTATAACCTAACTCCCAAGGTAATATGTTGCTTTGTCTTGTGCCTGGGTCAGAACCTTTTGTTTTCAACTGTGAGAATTCCACTTCTAAAGCACTTATGGAGGAAATGAAAGTGCCCATGGCAATGATTTGCTCACCAATAGGAATCTATAAAGGAGTGTATTTGGTTTTATTCCATGCTGATTACAGCATTTGAGGCAGAGTTCTAGAATTCTCTCCTTTGCTGTTGCTCACTTATTTTTTAAATGTTATAAATGTTAATCACAGAAAGGTACACACACACACACACACACACACACACACACACACACACACATGCATATCTGTGCACCATGTGTATGCAGTGCACTCAGACACCAAAACATGGTATCAAATTATCAGAAACTGGAATCACAGATGGCTGCTTTTTACATTGTGAGTGCTCAGAACTGAAACTTGGTCTTCTACAAATGCAACAAGTTATCTTAGCTGCTAAGCAATGTATTCAGATTCATAGTTTTAAAAATTGTATTTAAGTATCAGTTCAGATATGTGTGTGTGTGAAAAAGAGAGAGAGAGAGAGAAAGAGAGAGACAGACAGACAGACAGACAGAGACAGAGACAGAGAGACAGAGACAGAGACAAATACAGAGACAGACACAGACACAGACAGAGGCAGACAGAGGCAGAGACAGACAGAGACAAAGAGACAGAGAGTGAGAGATCAAACTTGGTGGCAAGGATCTTCAGTCTTTATGTGGTAAACCATGTCACAAGTTCCTTTTATTTTATATTTTTCAGGACTTCTAATTATAATTACTTTCCTTATCAATTAAAACTTTAAAGAGATTCTGGGTTTTTAAAAATATTTAAGATAAATAACTTCATTAACACATGGATTATTATTCTTATAATATCAAAAATAATAGCTTAGCATGGAGATGTACACCTGACATAACTGCCATGGGTAGGATTTCTGTGCTTCATTATATAGGAGATGGATGCACATTCATACCCTTACCACTAGTTTAACCTAGTAGCTATCAAGACAAACAATAAAATAAGAATATAGAAAGTTAGGATGAATATGGGAGTTACTTGGGTCAAAGAATTAGAGAATATATATGATATTTCTATATATATATATATATATATATATATATATATATATATATGGAATTCTCCAGAATAATAAGCAATTATTTTATAAACAAAAACACATCTTCCTTACTGTGTCTTAATCATATACTGATATTCTCAGATGATTTCCAATAATAGCGCCAAGGAAAATTTCTGGAATTAATGTTTCTTGGAACATGTATGACCAGAATTGTCTCAATTGACTAGTAGATGCAATGTGTGATTTTTTTTTTGAAGGAATCACCAATTTTATTTTCAATGGAATGGAAGGTCAGTTAATCTTTCTATTGTTTAATAACCAAGTGGGTAAGTATAAACTCATTTTGACTAACGGATTCAAACAACAAAACAATTATATTGCCTAATTTGCAATTCGGTTTCATCATTCAGTGAGATGAGGTATTTGCAGTCTGCCCTTCTTAAATGAACTTGAAGGTCAAAGGAAGAAAGATGAAAGAAAGTGAGATATAGATTTGTATCTCCCTCCAGAACTGTGTTACCATATATGATTAATGATACTTATAGCCAAGTTATAAGGACTTAAAAATGCCTCCTGATTTGGGCCTTCTATATTCTGAACAAAGGCTCACTGTTGGTTTTACCTTTTCTGGTTATAGAGGCCATGCTAAAGAATTCAGAACTCATAGGACATCCCACACTTCTCTGTTACTGGTCAGCATGAATCCTCCTCCTCATTGTACCTCCCTTAGATTAAACTTTCAGATTAAGTAATCTTATAAACGTGCTGAACTATTCTACACAGAGCTTTACGATTTTTTCTTTTAGTTCTCAAAACAGAGATTATATTTTACTTATTTCTTTACTATTTACTTACTTACTTTCTTACTCACTGACTTATTGTGAGATAGTACAGATCGCCCTTGTACTTCTTATGTAGTCTATATTGGTTGGTGTTGAATTTACCTCAGCCTCCCAAGTATTAGGATTATAAATCTGTACCATCATGCTTGTTTCTTTACTAGCACTTACAGCATTTAGTTACTTGAAGTATATAATTATATACTCTTTAAGATTATGCAGCAGTTTTAACTGTTTTATCCTTTTGCATTAATGAGATACTGGTTAAAAGATCCTAGAAGTCACCCAAACCAAATATTCTAATCCTTGTATAAAACAGTAAAATGTTTTGGTTATATTCTATAACCAAACATCACCTTAACATTTGAAATTATTTCAAGATTGCCTATGTTATTTAATACAATATCAGTGCCTTAAAAGTAGATATTGAAATATATTATTTTATTTGTAATAATAAGAAAATAAAGAGCTGGAGAGATGTCTCAGAGGTTAAGATCACTGGCTGCTCTTCCAAAGGTCTTGAGTTCAATTCCCAGCAACCACATGGTGGCTCACAACAATCTATAATGAGATCTGGTGCCCTTTCTTGGTGTACATGCAGGGAAAACACTGTGTATATATGATAAATAAATAAATCTTTGAAAAAAGAAAGAAAATAATTCTTTAATAATTGAACTTATATAATCTTGCAAAATATTTGCCATACAGCCATGGATAGATTATTGTCTGAATTAATAAGTATATGAGATTATATCTATATTCAATGAGCTACATAATATATTTCTCAAGGGGAAAGACTAGGCAATCATGATGACAATTGGAATTTCTATGTCTGCATGTTACGAATAATACCACTTATGGGGCAGTGACTCAAGGGAAGTTAAATAAAGTTAATGAAAAGAGAAGAGGTTAATTTCTTCTGAAATCAAGAGAGATTCACAGATGCAATAAGGGTACAAATGTGTGGAAATAATCAACCAAGTTTTAAAATATTCGACTTAGCAACCTCTTCGTGAGATGGAACCCAAGTGTGACATTGTTAATGAGGCCAAAACCAAGAAGTAGATAGGACGTGAGATTTAGAAGAAAACTTGTTACTGTTATTCTGTCAGGAGAACATCACAACACGTGAGGTGTAGTTATCTACTGCTACAGCCTTAGAACAGTGCAAAGCTCAGCACTCATTGGAGAAGGCTATTCTTGCTGTAGGTAGGAATTAACACAGAGACCAACTACAAGATAGTGTGCAGGGAATGAGAGACTGGAACATTCATCACTAAATTGTATGTCCTATAGTATGCTTCCTCTCAAGGGTAAGGAAACATGGAGAGAGAAAGAGACAGACAGAGAGAGGGCAGGAGAGTTCCTGGAGACATTATTGTAAAGTACAAGAGTATGGTTCAGTGAAGTGCAATTCAGTTGAGTTCCCACAGTTCAGTTTATGCACTTTAGAGGCAGTTTTTCCAAGCATCACAGTTCAGTGAGAAACAAAGAGAATCCAGTTTGTATCAGTCAGGTTGATGAGGAGTTTTCGGCCAGAACATCTGAATTGAACCAGCCAGCTGGAGTTCAGAAAAAACTTAAAAAATGATGAGTATAATCAGCAGTGTATTTCAGAGGCTGAAAACCTTCTAGGCCTAGGTTAGCAGACAGGCTGGAAGCTAAAGCCTTCAAGGTCTGGGCTTGCAGAAGGTTAGATTACATGGAGGCTAGTAAATTTCATGCTTTCACATAAAAATTGTTAGAGATATTCTGGGCTCAACTCAAGCCATGTATTAGTAAAGCTTGGGTATGTCTTTCCTGTCAGGCTCTCATCTGAGAAAATAAAAGTAACAGTTACATTTGGGAGAGGAAAAAAACACTTTCTATTTTGTTTTGTTTTGTTTTAACTGACTGACACTGGATATATCAATTATATTCCATGGAAAACTCATGTTTACAAAATGGACTTTACATTTTTTCACATTTGTGTGTGTGTGTTTGTGTGTTTTTGTATGTGTGTTTTCCTGCTCTGTTGTAGTTTTAGTTTTTTAAAATAGGGAAAGAACATTGAGTTAGGTGGGGAGAGAATAGGGGTAGAATGTAGGAGGAATGAGGAGAAAAAGGAGGTCAAGTTAGATGATGCAAAAAAAAAAGTTTAAAATGACATCTACATGAATATTTTATTCACCTTTAAATGCAGCAAAAGATATAAACTTTAAAAAGTCATGAGATAGGTTCTGTCTTTCTTTGCTTAATCATATAAAAAGAGAGAAAACAATTTAGAAACAGTAAGTGTCAAGGATTTTGTACTGATCAAAATTAAGAGAAGAAACACATCTAAAATTTCTCTCTGAATAGGCATCTTCTCTTTTTCTTCAAAGAACAGGCTCTAAACTGGATGCTTTCTGTGAAGAATTCAATCTCTCAGAGGTAGCCAATCAATACACAGTTGCACACCATTTGCTTTATGGAGGTAGCTCAGGAACAGGAATTGGTTAGGATCAGACTCCCAATGACTTATCCATTCATTTTCCAAAAACTACAAAAGTATTTCAACTCTACTAATGGCATTATAATGTGAAATATAAAAATTTTAGCACATGCTGCAAACATGCTTTTCTACATTTACTTTCTATAAGGAATAGCAGATATGCTGGGCAAGTTCTTTATACAAATACAATTTATGAGCTAGTCTACCTAAGATTTATATCATAGTTATTACTTTCATTTTACTTCACAAAGGCTTTCTTTGCCTCTACCTAACAATTTTTTTATGATTAATTGAACTACTTAACATCTTTTAAAATCTTTTGTTTATTTAATTTTTGAAAATTTCATTAGGAAACACTATCTTTATATTATTTTCAACATTCTATCTCCTCCAGTGTCTCTGCCTATCTCCATCTACTCCATCTCAAATTCCTGACCTCCTTTATTTTATTTATTAGTGTTCTATATCCATATATATGTATACACACACAAACATATGCCACACTCTGGCCTCTCTAGGCTAGTAGCCATATCTTAATGCACAATGCATCTAGTCCAGCTTCAAATTTTCCAATAGTCTATCACAGTATCAATACTGTTTAAAAGTCCAAAGTTCAAAGTCTCTTCTGAGACTCAAGGCAATCTCTTAACTGTATTCTCTATAAAATGAAAGTAAAAAGCTGATCATATACCTCTAACATGCAATGGCTCATTCTAAAAGGAAGAGAAGAAAGCATAGTGAGTGAATAGTGGACCAAAATAGACCATAAAATCAGCAGGGACAACTCAAAATTATGTGCCTTGATGTCTGATGTCAAATGCTTTTTAGATCTCCAAATCCTTTCAGCTTTGCTGACTACAACACACTTCTTTCTCATGGGCAGATTCTACACCTTGATAGTAGTTCTCCTTGGTAGGTATTGGATGACTCTGGAATCACCAACTTGAGTGCTCTAGTGAAATCCAGACTTTACCCTCATAGCTTTACTCAATAGCCTCTCTGGATCTCCATGAAGGGCCTCCCCTGACATCCATGGATTCAGCACTTTTCTTTTGACATGGAGGAAGAGTCTATAATCCTTATTCTTTTTTAAAAATTTAATTAATTTATTCAAATTACATCTCAACTGTTATTCCATCCCTTGTATCCTCCCGTTCCTCTCTCCCTCTTGCTTTCACCCTATTCCCTTCACTTAGGTCTGTTACTGAGGGGGACTTCCTCCCCCACTATATGAACATAGGCTATCAAGTCTTATCTTCATAGCCTGCTTATCCTTCCTCTGAGTGCCACTTATTCCTAAAGCTTGGGTATGGCGCTCTCTCTCTCTCTCTCTCTCTCTCTCTCTCTCTCTCTATATATATATATATATATATATATATATATATATATATTCGTGCATTGTTAATATTCAATAGTGTTCTATGGTTTTTAGCATGAAAGATTCAACTTGTAGGTAAAGTGTGTACTCATGGCATGCACTTATTAATTTTATTGTTTATAAAACAAGATATTAAAAAGACAGAATATTACAGTTTGTTTTATTACAGTATATATAGGTTTTACTATATTTAAGACAAGATAAAGGTAACTTCAAAATATCATGGGTGGCAATCTGTTTAGATATGAAATGTATATTGCTACATATCCTACAGTCAAAATTGATAAAATATTTTATAAGAAAAAATTTAAATGACAATATATTGCATTTGTGGGAATACCAAAGAAATAATGTTTAGGTGTGAAGAAATGAAGAAAAACCATTAAGAAATTCACTATATGTAAGAGAAAATAAAAAGGTCATTGGGAATGACAAATCTTAGAAAAATAAGCCAATTGTTCTTTGTGATTTTAAAGGTGTTAGTATTCTGTCCTAAAAACATCAATCTGATTACTTAGGTATATATTGCCATTGTTATAAGTGATGTTACAGGCCGGAAAATGTGTGGATAAATTCACAGAAGTGTTACTATCAAGTTTTTGTTTTCAGGTTTCCCTTGATACAATACTTCTCAGGAAACAGCAGAGATTGTGGGTGTGGCCTGCACAAATCTCTGGTCTGTGACATAGGTGGATCTGGTCAATAAGCTGTAGGTAGGCGGGGTGAGATTAGGGCTAGAGGCTGCTAACAGGAATGCGGTTAATTAGAATTGGGGCCCAAGCTGGTCTCTGCTCTGTGGGTTTGCCCTGTGTCTTAGCTGTATCCTAGTGGTATGCTTCAGGTGGGTATGTGTATACAGACCCAGGCCCGAAGTTGCTTTTAGAATGGCAGCTGATGCGGACTGTGGCCGGCAAGGTTTATTCCCAGCTAGTACGCTGTTGGCAGTGTTGTAAGAAATCGGATCTCCAAGCTGCTCATAAATTGCAGAAGCCCTCTTGGGATAACAGGAGTATATTTATCTGCTCTGTGACCCAGCCAGTCTAGGCCAGCAAGCAGCTGGGGGGGGGTCTGAGATAGCTCAGAGCTCACAGGTACTTGGGTGGGACTTCACTCTTTTCTCGGGAGACAGCTAATGTGGATTGTGTCCTGTGCAGGGACTGCCTGTCCTCTCTCTATCCTGGATCCAGCAAGCAACATACAAGGGCTGAAAGGAGGTAGGGGTAGTGAGAGCCCGGAGCTGCAAGTATTTCCCACGGTTTTTCTGGTGGGGGACGTGGTAGCCAGCAGTGAGGACCTGAAGCTGCAGGAATTTCGCACAGTCCTTCTCAAGATGGCGGCTAATGTTAGGGGTCTCCCGGGATTTTTCTGTAGGTTAGCTTAGTGGCCAGGGGTGGGACCTACCCTTGCCCCACACTATTTAGATCACTCTCATCTGAGAATAAGAAGCCCAGGTGTTTTATAGTTCTCAGTTTCATCTTTAGGTCACTGTGTAGTCCTGCATTTCTTGCTAATCAGATGCAGTGTGCGATCAGTGCCGCCATCTTGGAAATCTTTTTGTTCTTGTTCTTGTTGTTGATGTTGTTTTTGAGAAAAGGTTTCTCTGTGTAGCACTGGCTGTCCTGGACGCACTTTGTAGACCAGGTTGGCCTCGAACTCACAGTGATCTGCCGGCCTCAGACTCTTGAGTACTGAGTTTAAAGGCATACACCCCTACAACCGCAATGTGTTGTATTTTAGTGCATGTCATTTGTTGTTCTTTTTGAGGTTTACCCAATACTTTATTATTTTTCATGGCTATTTATTCAACTTGTAACATGAACTGGATGTTTCATTGTTCCTGGAAGTCTCACTCTTCCAATGCCAGAAATTATATGAATAATATATTTTGAAATATTCTAAATATTACAAAATCTTTGCCCTCAAATATTCAACAAAAGCAGCACGCAGACAATCAAACTATGCATGTTTTCTTATTTACACAACAGTATGCAATAGAGTGTCTTACTGTTATTATATGTCAAGTTGTTTAAATACTACAATAATCTCAAATACTAACTATTGCTATTTATTATTCCATTTAGGATAATTTACACAAATTTATAGTGTAATAAACACTGTGATTAATACTTCAACTAGGTTTTGGAATGGCATAATTTTATAATCAATCTATTATTTCTTAAACATTATAACATACTCTTGGAATCTGGAGAAATGACTCAGTGCTTAAGAACACTTTTGCTCTTTCTAGATCCTGGGTTAGATTCTAGCACCAACATGACAGCATACAATCATCTTTTATCACAGTTCCCAGGGAACCTGAAGCCCTCTTATGGCCTCCATGGTCACAAGACATACACATAGCACACTTGGATCTAAATACTCACATACTGAAATTAAAAATAAAGCTGTCGTGTTGACAGTAATATATTTTGGGTTGTCTGTTCATTGTTGTCTTTCAAACCTGCAGTTCTGAATATGTTTCAGTATTAGAAATATTGCACACCCATCTTGAAAAACAGAATTAAAATTCTTTTTATGACTCCCATTTTGCTAGAGACACCTAACAGCTACAGCAGAGCCTGTGGGAGACCTTCCTCTGATATAGCTGCCTTACCCTCTCAGCTTTGTATATATCTGGTTTACTCTAAGGGGTTTTGTACCCATCATCTTGTCATTGGAGGGACTTGCAAGCAATCCATTGTTAAGCACTGAAGAGCTATTCATGTAAGATTTAATTATGTTTCCCTCAGGAGGCCCTAATTTTTGTATTAACCCTTGATATAATGAGGAGCCCCTTCCTGTCACACAGTGAGGATTCTGAATTTTTTTTTTTTTTCACCAAGCTGGCTCTGGAGCCAACTATTCTCTTATGAACTGCACCACCGTAGACTGTTTTGTTCCAAGGCTTCAAAGATGGCCCGTGACCATGATTACATACCAAGTACCATTTTATACTCCAAATGGTCTTAGTTACATATAATTTCCAAGCACAAAACTGCATTTGTATACATTCATTTTTCTTCATGTTTTCACAAAAACAATAGATGTGTGTTAGAATACCAACTAATCTACTTATTTACATAATTTATAAAATTTTATACTTTCCTCTCACTATGAATTTATTCTCTAAGCACAAAAGGCTATTTTAAAAATGGAAACAAGTAATATTTTTTTAAATTAAATAAAGTCAAATTTTGGTTAAGCTTCAAGAACAATAGAATCATTCCAGAGGTTACCGAGTCAGATCCCCTTTGAAAGATGGTCATGGGCTTTAATATTGTTTCCTCAGGATTACAAAGAACTGATATTTGGATTCAAAGATAGTACTCACCTTCTATCACTGCAAAACACCAAGAGAATTTGCACCTGTGTTCCTTAGCAGGGAAATACAGACCAATACAGAAAACATTTGGTGTTTTCTTTATATTGTTTCTATTTTTCATTACTTAATTGGGGTTATATGGCCTCATAGCAGAAGTCAGACTCAGTGACTGACTTCTTGTAACAGTGAATCCAAAATGAAACTTTTAAAAACTTGTTCTGCCCAGAATTTTTATTGTGATTTCCTATTAACAATAAGTTATAATAAGTAGCTGGACACTAATTCACTGATCTTAAAACGATGGACTTTGCAGTAATTGCAGAAAGGATATAGAAGAGTTAAATTTTACTTAATTAAAAAAAAATAATTAAGCACATTTTATTTTTTACATATACATTTATATTATTACACATATATGTAATAAACTAGCTAACGCAAGAAGAACTATGTTACAATCAAGAATTATATAAATGTTACAGTCTTAGTGTTTTGGCT
Source organism: Acomys russatus (assembly GCF_903995435.1). NCBI lineage: Eukaryota > Metazoa > Chordata > Mammalia > Rodentia > Muridae > Acomys > Acomys russatus. The sequence continues at coordinate 48,259,874 of NC_067158.1, forward strand.
GTTTGTATTTGGCAGCCTTGAAGAAAACATCTTTCCTATCTTGGTACATCTAGAATTCTGAATGTAAATCAATCTCCATCACATCTTCTCATTGTCAACTTAAAACATCTATCTAGACCTAAAAACATCTTAACCCCTAAATAACTAAGCTTCATTGTAAAACTAAGCTACCTGGACTTCATCCCCAGGTTTGAAGAAATCTGGTGGCATTCCCCAGTAAGACAACTGGTTTTCCAGTGACAAATGATCAGCCCTGAAAACATACATACAAGTATCATTTTATTGACATATATGCAGGCATATATATGTACATATAAAATGCAATAGCAATGAAAGGAAAAGGTGGACATGAATTTGAAGATTTGGAGAGGGTACCTTGGAAGGTTTGTGGGAGGAAAGGGAAGGTAGAAAGACTATAATTGTAACATTGACAAAAAAACAAAGAAACAAAAACAAAGAGAATTCATTTATTTACAATCCAAGTCATGCGCTCTCAAAAGCATCAAAGTTTGCATCACCTTGGCCCTTTCCTCTCTAGAAATGGATAAGGTTCTGCTTTCTGGGACACTCAGTCATGGTAATTTATAGAAAAAATTGAAATAAAATAAGAAAATAAAATGAGATTTTAAGCAAAAAACTTTAAATGTTGTTTAGATAAATAATGTTACAAAAGTCTATTATTCTACCAAAAAATGGAGTAGTTTATTTTATCAGAGATTGCAATCTCATGAAAATATCAGAAAATTGTTACCTATTCATGTCACTGAAAGTAGGAAGATTTAATCACAACATAGATCAGAAGCAAGATACATGACAAAAACTAAACAATGTGACATAGCAGAAACATTTCTTAGAGAATCATTCATTGATTCATGCATTGCATTGCTCAGAATAGTAATATAGTATACTAAAGTGGAAATTGTGTGCCATTTTGACATCTCATAATTTTATTTGTTAAATATCATTTCAATGTACATATTAAATCAACATTTATTAATTTATTTTTATTTCTGGCTTATGCATTTGTCCGGTAGTCCCTGTGTGAGTGTTCGGCATGCATGTATGTACTATAGTAGCTGTAAATATTTTTTTGTCTTAATTCCATGTGTAGGATGTAAAACAGCCTTGTATGAGAGTATGCGGTGTCTTTCTGCTGGAAACACACTTGTGAGAGAGCAGGTGATGTTTGTCCATTAGAAGAGGAACTGCCTCTTTGCCAACTGATAACATCTTAGGATGGACTCTGAGCTAAAGCTTTTTTTTTTTTTTTTTTTTTTTTTTTTTTTGCTTTTTGGTCTTGGCTTTTCATTGCTGCACTTCAAGATGCTCCTAGAGAGAAACTTTCCTGCGAACACTTTGAGGTTCAGGCTGGTCAGAACCTGGTCAGAACACTCTGGGTTCTGGCAGCTACGGTGGCAGTTGCAAGTGCTGAACTGCTGGTTTGCTGTTCTATGCCAGTAGAATTGTCCCAAGGAACTGAGTCCAGAAAGGGCTACTTCTCCTGTTTCCATTATTCTCCTTTTTCTCCTGTCTAGGGTAGGTGGGTTGGAAGGAAGGTATAACCATTTAAAAACGCCCAAAAATATAGTGTTCAAAAAGTTCAAAGCCTGTGTGTACTGGTGCCTGTGGAGACAAGAAGGTGTCCTCAGGTCTCCCTGTGCTGAGGTTACAAGTCGTTACCAGCCACTAAGTGTAGGGGCAAGTAACTTAATTCAGGTCCTCTGGGAAAGCTGTATGATTTCTTAACTACTGATCCATCTTTATAGTCTGAAGTTTTATAATCTGGTATTTAGGGATCCAAGATGGTGGTGCCAAACATGCATGGTATCTGACCTGTAAGACGGAGACTAGGGACCTGGCTGGAAGCTACAGACAGCAATACCTGAGGAGCTCTACATGAGAGGGGTCCATACAGTGCAGAGAACAAGTGGGTCCAGCCTCAGGCCGTCCATCTGGCCAATGGAGGACAGGTGTCCAGTACCCAGAGTCTGGACCTATACCCACCTTCAAGCTGCAGCTATGCTGTATATCAGGGACTCAGTATCTTGGACTGAATGTGGCCAGTGAAGCATGAGAGTGCATTTTCTGGCTTGGGGAGAACACTGGAAAATGAATGGATCTGACCTCATACAGCCCCACCAGTCCACAGAAAGCCCAAGGGACCATCACCCACATGGGCATAGTTTCCAAAGCCCAGTGCATCCTAACGTGCCATGCCATATCTACACTCTTTCTCTATCTCTCTCAGACTTATCTGTGGCTATAGAGAAACAGCTTCAGTGTCTGCTGGCCCAGGGGGAGCTGAGAGTGTGGATCTGAGATAGATCACCCCACTAGCCCACAAAGGGACCCAGAACCCACATTGAAAGCAGTGTTAAGAAGAAAATTCATAGCATTAAGAGTCTTCATAAAGAAATTGGAAACATCTCTTATAGGCAACATAACTACACATCTGGAAGCCCTAGGGGGAAATAAAAAAGAAGCAGAAGCACCCAAGAGGATAGATGGCTGGAAATAATCAAACTCAGGGCTGAAATCAATAGATTAGAAACAAAGAGAACAATTTAAAGAATCAACAAAACCGGAAACTTGTTCTTCAAGAAAATCAATAAGATAGATAAACCATTAGCCAAACTAATGAAAAGGCAGAGAGAAACTATCCAAATCAACAAAATAAGAAATGAAAAGTTATCACTCACCATGACCAAATAGGCTTCATTCTAGGCATGCACTGATGGTTTAATATACAGAAATCCATCAATGTAATCCACCGTATAAACAAACTGAAAGAAAAAAAACATGATCATCTCCTTAGATGCATTTGACAAAGTACAACACCCACTTATGTTTAAAATTTTGGAGAGATCAGGAATACAAGGCATGTACCTAAACATAATAAAGGCTACTTACAGCAAGCAAATCACTAACATCAAATTAAATGGAGTGAAACTCAAGAAAATTTCTCTAAAATTGAGGAGCAGACAAGGCTGCCCCCTTTCTCCATATCTCTTCAATATGGTTCTTAAAGTTCTAGGTAGAGCAGTAAGACAACAAAAGGAGATCAAGGGGATCCAAATGGGAAAGGAGGAAGTCAAATTATCCTTATTCACAGATGATATGGTAGTGTACATAAGTGACTCCCAAAATTCCACTGGAGAAATACTACAATTGATAAAGACCTTCAGCAAGGTGGATGGACACAAAATTAACTCAAAAAAGTCAGTAGTTGCTGTACACAAATGACAAACTGCTAGGAAAGAAATTAGGGAAACTACACCCTTCACAATAGCCACAAACAGTAAAAAGTATCCAGGAGTAACTCTAGCCAAGCAACTGAAAGACTTGTTTGAAAAAAACATCCTCCAAATCTCTGAAGAAGGCAATTGAAGATGACATCAGAAGATGGAAAGACCTTTCTTGTTTGTGGGTCAGGAGACTTAACATAGTAAAAATGACCATTTTACCGAAAGCCATTTACAGATTCATTGCAATCCCTATCAAAATACATACACAATTTTTTAAGGACATTGAAGGATCAGTTCTCAATTTTATATTGAAAAGCAAAAAACCTAGAATATCTAAAACAATCCTGTACAATAAGAGATCCTCTGGAGGAATCTCCATACCTGCTCTCAAGCCATAATATAGAGAAAAGTAATTAAAACAGCATGGTATTGTCATAGCAATAAGCTGGCTGAGCAATGGAATCGAATTGAAGACCCAGAAATAAGTCCAGACAAGAATGGAGGCTTGATTTTTGTCAAAAAATGTCAAATCTACTCAGTGCGAGATGGATAACATATTCAGCAAATAAGGCTGGTTTACCTGGATGCCTACATGTTGAAAAATGCAAGTATATCCATATTTTACACCATGCACAAAACTCAAGTCCAAGTGGATTAAAGACCTCAACATAAAACCCGAGACTCTAAATCTGTTAGAAGAAAAAGTGAGGAAGAGCCAGGAACACATTGGCACAGGAGACAACTTCCTGAACAGTACACCAACAGTTCAGGCTCTAAGGTCAAAAATTAATAAATGGGACCTCACGAGGCTGAGAAGCTTCTGTAAGGTAGAAGACACTATCAAGAGAACAAAGTGACAGACTAGAGACTGGAAAAAGATCTTCACCTATCTGATAAAAAAGGCTAATATCCAAAATATATAAAAAAAAGAACTCAAGAAATTAAACACCTCTAAACCAAATAACCCAATTAAGAAATCAGTTCACAGCTAAACAGAGAATTTACAACAGAGGAATATTGAATGACTGAGAAACACTTACAAAATGTAAATCAAAATGACTCTGAGATTCCATCAAACACCCGTCTGAATGGGTGAAATCAAAATCTCAAGTGACAGCTTATGCTGGAGAGGAAGGGTAGAAAAGGAACACTCCTTTATTGCTGGTGGGAAGGCAAACATACAATCACGATGGAAATCAATCTGATACTTTCTCAGAACACTGGCAATAGAGCTACCTCAAGACCCAGCTACTCAGCTCCTTCGAATATACCCAAAAGATGCATCACCCACAACAAGGACATATGTTCAACCATGTTCATAACAACCTTATTCATAATAGGCAGAATCTAGAAACAACCTAGATGTCCCTCAGTCGAAGAATGGATAAAACAAACAAACAAACAAAAAACAAACAAACAAACAAACAAAAAGGTAGTACATTTACACTATGGAATACTACTCAACTATTCAAAACAAGGAAATTCTGAAATTTGCACACAAATGGATCGAACTAGAAATGATTATCCTGAGTGCATTAATGCAGACACAGAAAAAATAATATGGTGTATACTCACTTATAATTGGACAGTAGCTCAACAGAGATGTTCCTGAAAGTCTTCATTTAGCAGGAGATTGGGATAAATGTTGGGTTTTTTAAAAATAAGACTTCTGGTGTGAGAGGTATGGGAGAATGAGGAAACAGAAAGATCCAGTGGGTTCTAGAAACCTACGAGAAGACCATTAAGGCTGGCAGATCTGGACCCAGAGGTGTCTGCTCAAACTACTGTACCAACCAAGGACAATGCATGCAACAAACCTAGTACCTAGTACCCCTATTCAGATCTAGCCAATGCACAGCACATTCTCCACAGTTGTGTGGAGAGTGGGGACTGACTCTGACATGAACTCTGGGGCCGCCTGCTTACACTTCCTCTGAGTGCCACCAGGCCTTTCCACCATTTCCCATTGGTGTAAAGGCCTGGTGGCACTCAGAGAAAGAATAAGCAGGCTACCAAGATGATACCTGATAGGCTGTGATCACATGGTGTGGGAGGAGGTTCCCTTTTGTCACAGACCTAGGGAAGGGGAATAGGGTGAAATAGAGAGCGAGAGGGGAACAGGAACATACAAGTGAGGGATAACAATTGAGATTTACTCTGAATAAATTACTAAAATAAAAAGAAAACTGGTATTTAAATAGAAACTAATTTAAGTCTCACTTTTAAGTGAGTGAAAGTTTATCAAAATATATTTCTAAGACTTAAAGTATTATAATTATTTAAACAAAACATCTCAAGTTTCAAATGAGTTTTGGCTTTCTTCCTTGTAATAAATGTAATGAATATACAACATTTCAATACTTTAACTACATTGTGCAATAATTAATTAATTATAGTCATTTTGATATACAATATTCACTTTTGAAAACAAATTAAATATGAAAGGACTTGGTTGTTACTACCTTGTTATACAGCCTATATTTTTCTTCTATTGTCTGGAGCTCTATAATTTAATAATTCTACAACTCAAGATTTACTTCACTATAAGACACCATCACTAGGATATAGGATCTATGTGTCACATATATGTATTTCAGTTACCATGCACCATTTAGTTTAGATAGTTGTGCCATTTCACAACTGATGCTTTAAAAAAGGATTGTTGATTAAATGAATGGAACACACAAGCTGAATTTTAGTGAATTGATAAAGCATGATTCTTGTGTTCATGTCCATTTATACATAAGAATATATGACCTTTTTCTTTTTTTAATAGTTTTATTTTATTACACATGCATAAAACAAACTACATGCAGCAGGGAGAACCATGTGACAATCATGAGAATAATGAGTTCTATATATGTTACATTCATAGTGACTTGGCCATCTGCATTCATCTCATTTAAAGTAAGTGTTTTTCTTGTCTTGTTTGGTCTAGATTTCCAAATGAGATTCAATATCTATCTTATCTCAACTCTAATAGCTTAACTTCTTTATCTTGATCTAAAGCGATCTGGTCCCCTAACCAGCTAAACTTGGTTATAGAACTGTATTATCTTGTCTTCAATGCCCCTCAGAGACTTGAGAAGGAATAAAACTTATATACATAAGAATATATGACCTTTTTTCAAATGCAAAAAGGAAATATGTATAAATCAAATATACATATAATATAATTTAAGAGACAAATTCTTCCTTTTACTTGCATACAACTATGACAGAATTCAGTAATTTTGGTGAAAAATATCCTTTCAAGATATTTTATTCTAGATTGACGAAGTAGAAAAGAAAAACACAAAAGTCCTTAGAAATGGTAGTTTGATTTGTTAGAAGGCCACAATGGTTTGAAGCTGTAAAATGGCCTAAAAGTTTATTTATTACTTGCTTGAATCTATACTAACTTTGAGTGAATCATATTTAGCCATACCATATTATTGCAGAGTATTTTATACAACATCTATGTGTTGGAAAAAATCCATCTTGGCATCTAAGATCTGGGATCCCATGTTGCATTGTGGCAGCATCAGCTGCACATGTTTCCTGCTTCCTCATGTGTGCTAAGGTAAACAATCTTAAGAGGAACACAATCTTGGATTTATCTATACTTATTATCTACACTGGGAAGAAAAGTCATATTTAGATAAATGCAGTTCAAGACTTTGAATAAGTTATAGCCATTGGCTAAAGTTTCTATCCTCTACCCTCTGATGCTGTGGAGGAATATATGACACACACGCTGCATGACTTCATCTCCATCTCTCAAAAAGTTGTAAGAAAAAGCTCCTACTTCTGCCTAGTGGGCCCTGAGTTTGTCTCTTTAGAATTTCTCCTCTGTGTTCTGTCTCTGGTACTTGGGCTGGAATTCTTCCTAGAATTTCTACCATGATCTTGAGTATCTATCTATCTATCTATCTATCTATCTATCTATCTATCTATCTATCTATCATATATTTATATTTTCGACCTCAGAAAACAATCTATATGCAAGATCAATGGTTTCACAACCTTGCCCTCAATGAGACTTAATTAATCATGTTCCCCTTTCTAAATATTTCCTCACCTCCTAGTAACCCATTATGCTCAAATTCCACTCATGAAAGATTCAGTTGAAGAAGATACTTTTATCCTCAAATCGTTTCTGAAAAATAAGAACTCTTAACATCAATGCCATTGGCAACTAATCTTTTGTCAAATGACATTTGGGGAAGAATTTTGTACCCATATTATTTCATCCAATATCTGGCTTGCAAAGACTATGACCATCACTTAATTAAAACTTCATTTACTTTTTAGTTACTGAATTATTAATAGTTCTAGTATTGCAATAAAATGTAAAGTTCTTCGTTCTTGGAAAAGAAAAAGAAAATCCATGAGCACAGTACAGTTATTTTATATCTGACAACAAGTATGTGAATATTAACTATACACTAGTTGATATCTTAAGTGAAACTCAAAAAATTCTCCAATTTAATTATAATATAATATAATAAGAACTTAATTAATTCAAAGAAATCAAGAACATACTAATAAATTGTTGTTATTGCTAAAATATTTTTGTAGTAAAAATGGGCAGTGATACTGGTATCAAAACAAACAGCAACTCCATATGATTACATTTTCCATTTCATACAGGCACTAGGGAAGCGTTGGGCCAGAAATGTATCTGAGAGTATATTTATAAAGGTCTGTGAAGTTAAAATTGACAGCTAAAAAGTTTGAACATAGAATAATGAAAATATCAATTTGATGGTAATAGATATGTTTTGTCTGATGAACATCTGTTTGTTTTTCTCTTCAGTTTACATTATTTAAACACAAACATTAAATTTAACTTAGTATTTAAGCAAGTAAATTAGTTTCAACTCACAGAAAAAAATAATATATAATAAATATGTATTTATAATTTTATATTACAGTGCATGACTAGCTTTTTTCTTTAACCCCATAAATGGGTCAAGATTATATATGACTTAAAATGATTAGTGCATGCATTATGAAGTGTGAATCAATGCCTTAGACAGTTAATCTTCTGCATTAGTTTTGCTCTTTCTCTTCCTTGCTGCATAACACTTGCCAAGCATTACCAATAAAACCCAAAGATGGAAGGCTTAGGGAAATGCTTGTAGAACATTTAGTAGGTTCATCATAGAAACACAAGTTAAGCATCCCAGGAAATATTGCTATAGCCTCAAGCTCCAAAAGAATGTGTTCAACACTTATATAAAATGAAAAGTTGTTATATACTTGATTTATCTCTCTAGATTTACAAAATCTTGTGAGAATTAGCACTTCTTTTTGAAGCACTATAGCTTATGAATTGAACAAGATCCGATGTTGTGAAATACATTCTGTAAAAAAAAAAAAAAATGTGCAAAATAGAAATAGTGAGCACCACAATTCAGTCTCAAGAAAGACCAGTGAAGGCATTTTGCTGAACTGCGTTTCTTCCTCTTCAGTGCAGACATAGGTATCATTTTTAAGTTTCTGCATGCTGTATATACATATATTTGCAAAGTACAATAAACAATCTTTCAGCAATACAACTTACCTCTCTAAAACAGCATTTTTTTATTGGCTACATACTTTGAATTGCTGAGACTTTGTGAAAAAAAAATTGTAAATTGAAAACACTCTTATCAAAAGGGTTAAACAGTTAGTTATGAGCAACAAAGAACACATAAACCACATACTTTACAACCCATACTTGTGAGTTTGCAAGGGACATTTCTGAGATTATCGTGTGCTAGAATGAGGAATTGCGTGACATAAATGGCTGAAAAGTGACAAGGGAAAACAAAGACATCCGAAGTGGCCAAGAGTTTTGTCTTTATAATAAAAACAGGATTTTGGTGGTGGGTGTATGAAGTTGTATAGAAAACTTTTAAATAGTTCAACAAACTATTTCTTATAGGCAATGAATAAATCAGCATCTATGCAGTAGCACACAAGCCCTTAGATGTGTAGTCTGCTTGAAATAAATTTCCTTAACTTACAAAATATATGGATCAATTTTATGATAAAAACATAGCATCAGTTCTTTACCTAAAGGGGAATTCCTTCAACATCTCAGACTGAACATGACTTAAGCCTCTGGCTTTAGACTGTCTGCAGCATTAAACTGGTTGTAGCCAGACAGTCTCTTTCCTGAAACAAAAATACAGTGTTTTTTGAAATATAAAAAAGTTTTCTACACAACACAAAAGATCTCAGAAATAATGAGCATAGCCACATTCTTCCACCCCTCCTTTATTTATTCTCCATAAAATGTGTCTCAGACTCTCTTACCCTCTGATAGCAAACCTACTAGCATTTCATCATCCTGGGAAAAGAATTTAAACATGATATCCAGACTGGACATACCTCCACTGTTTTGAATGAAGTTTAAAATGTTTTCCTTAAAGGGACAGCAAATTTTCCATAGATTTCATGGAATAAATAGGATCAACACAAACCATGTTTACAGGATGTGGATAGATATGTCATTAATGAATATGAATCTCAAGAAACTCATGATGTTGACATCATTAGTTGCTAGGTAACAGCAAATAAAATGGCAATACAATATTATTTTACCCAAAAATGTAAATAAATTGTTCCTAATGACATTCTGTGAGATTCATAGAGAGCAGCCCGGCATAGTCACCGTCAGAGAGGCTCCATATAGCAACTGATAGAAACAGATGCAGATACTCACAACCAAACATTAGGTGGAACATTAGGTGAATCCTGAAGAAGCAGGGAAAGGATTGTAGGAGCCAGAAGGGTAAAGGATTCCACTAGAGAAACTACAGAATTGACATTGCAACTTGATAAGCCATGTATGGTTAATACACTTAGGAGGCCTGCCATTTTCTGAAGAGAAACTGAGGAGGATGGATGGGAGGTGGGACATGTGAGAGAATAAATTAATAAAAATCTTTTTTAAATTCTGAAAATCCAGAAACATATCTTTTTATATGCATGTCTAAATGAATCATTATGTTTAAGAGAGGACAAGTTTTAGAAAGAATGTGAAAGAGTTGGAATGCTCACATATTTTTGTTAGTGTTAGGAATATGCAGTGCTACAGTCACTATATTAGGATGTTTTCTGAAAACTATGTCAAGAATTCTATGGCTAACGATGTCATTTGTAGCTACATAGGCATGAAAACTAGAAAAAGCTATACCTAATCAAAAATATCAGAACAATTAACAATCATCAAAATATATGAAGACCCTAAATGTTCACAAATAATGAGTAAACATTGTACAGGAAAGTAGAACATTGTACAGGAAAAAGAAAGTATAAATTGATTCTTTGATAATGGAGTAGATGAATTTATACTGTTAAAAATACTACCTAATGCAATAAATAGATTCATTGCAAACTCCATCAAGTCTTCAATGCTGTTCCTTACCACAGCACAAAAATCCTGAAATTCATATGAAACTTCAAAACAAAGCAACAAAGGAATATCTTCCAAAGCTACTCGGAGTGATGGGAACAGAGTTCAGGCACCACACCAATTGACTTAGAAGCATAAGTAACACAAAATGGCACTAATGAGGATAGGACAATTTTCACATAAAATTAGATTCAGTGCATAAGCAAAACAAAGTTCCTAAAAGGATCCCACATATCCAGAGTAAGCTTTTATTTCTCCAAAGAATGAATATATATATATGTATATATATAACAATCTCATATAAATAGTACAAGGAAAATGGATAATTTCAAAAAGGAGAAATAAAAATTGGTCCACCATCCCTTACCAGTTCCAAAATACTCCCAAAATGTGAGGACTGTCACTTCATAAGTGTGAGGTGAAAATATAAAATAAACATGGGATAAGCATTGGAATAGATGACTTATTTTCTTAGTTAAACCAAAAAAAGATGAGAACAAAGGTAACAAAACACAAGAAGGAATATTCCAGGCTAAAAGTCATTTATAGAACAATAACAAAAACAAAAGCAGACATGATGTAAAGGAAAGAATATTTGAAAAATGTCTGTGTGACAAGGAACTAATGAGAAATATATATATGTATATATATACATGTATATATATAAAATTTCAAACAGCTTAATACCAAACAGTCAAAAATAATACAATCAAAACAAAGATCCGTATGAATCTGAGAGGCACAGATAACCAAAAATTTGAAAAACTTTCTATTTTTTTAATTATTAGAGAAAAGCCAACAAAACAACAATGTATAATCACCTCTAATTAAAACGGATATTTCAAACATGATATAAACTATTGCATGATTTCCAGGATGTTATGATTGAAGAGGCCTTGAACTGTTTGTAGGACTGTATATTTGTGTGGTCATTATGAAACACAGAACACATTTTTCTTAAATGCGGTAAAATGAGATCTATTGCATGGTCTAAAAATTTCCACCGTGAGAACTATAATACAAAAGAAAATTTCATATTCCATGTTGAAGAGATTCATACATCCTAACACTCAAAGCAGTATTGTTGGCAATCACTAAGAAAACGGGAATAACTAGAAAACTATTATAGCTAATAAAAAGTAAAATTTTGGGACACAAAATCAATATAAAAGAAATAAGTTTTCTACATGCAAAAATATATTCTCAGAGAAGAAGATTAGAAAACTATCTTGTCATAAGATCTTCAAAAATTAATTACAAAGGAATAAACCTAACAAAAGAATTAAAAAACCTCTGTAATAAAACTAGAAGACACATATAAACGAAATGAAAGACACTACAGGATGAAAGAGACCCCCATACTCTCAGATTGGAAGGATTAATACTCTGAAACTGTCTATGCTGCCAAAATTAATTTATAGAATTATTGAAATACTCATTAAAATTCTGATGTTATATTTATTACCCAGGAAAAAAATAATACAGGAGTTCATACAGAACCACAAATGACCACGAGCAACCAAAGCAATTCTAAAAAGTAGTAAAATAGCCATTGTTTCTCAATACCTGACCTCAAATTATATTACAGAACTGTAGTGATAAAGACTGCCTTGTACTGATATTACATGTGAAAGTCAGACAAAAGAATCAAAATAGGGAAACTGGAAATAAACTGTCAAGGGAATAGGACAAAGGGTACTCAACAAAGGTTGCTGACATAGCTGGATATCAACCTTCAGAAGAGTATAATTACAGGCACAGCTTTTCCTTATTAAAATGCCCACAATTATAAACTGATCAATGACCTTAATTTAATACTTGAAATGCTGAAAATTATAGAGGAAAAAAAGTATTATTTAAGAAATTGGAGTAGGCAACAGTTTTCTGCACCAAGTGTCTATAGCATAGGAGCTAGACCCAAATATCAACATATTGGACTGCATGAAATTATAAAATATATATTTAAATAAAAAGAAACTACTAGAAAGCACATACTGGGAGAAATTTCTCCCCAGCTAAAGTTCAGACAAAGAGTTCATATTCAGACTTTACAAAGAACCATAAATTAAATGCCAAGGAAACAAATCTACCAATCAATAAGTGGTTTATCAGAATGAAAAGTTTTCAAAATAAGAAACATAAATGGCCAATAACTGTTCAAAATGTTCAAAAATCCCTACTCATTAGGGAAGTACAAGTGAAAACTACTTTTATATAGCACTTCACACAGAAAGGTATTATAGAGAAATCTGACACCGAATGTTGAACATGGCATAAGAGAATAGGGTCTCTTATTAACTGCAAATTGGAGTGCAAATTAGTATAGTCATTATGGAAATCAATTTTGAGGTTCTTCCAAAATAGAAGAAATAGAAGACCCATATTGCCCAACTATTTTACTTTTGGACATGTACCTTGAGAACTCTATATTATATCTGATCTGTTTATAATGTCAAAGTTATAGAATCAATGACACATAAATAAATAATCAAAATTTAGTATATATTCAAAGGGAAATATTATTAAGCTGTAAAAAATTATTTCACTTACAGGTAATTAGATGTACTTTCAGGTATAAAATTAAATAAGGTTATCCATCTCAGGAAGAAAAAATAACAATATATTTCTTAATATGCAGATTCTAGCTTTTAATATATATTAAATATAATATAATACATATATTATATACTTTACATAATTATATAAAATATAATATATAGGTATTATATAGTAAATAAACAGCTATACATGTGGTTGTAATATATGATTTATAAAGGAGACAAAGAATGAATCATATTAGGTGATGAAGAGGAATGTTTTCAGGCAAAGGGAAACATGAATCAAGAAAGATAAAAATAAAGCCCATTTCTAGCATGAATGCCTTTGCTGAATGTAGTGAAATATGTTTGCTGAATGTCAGAGATAAATTTATCTGTTACATTATCTGTATATCATTATTTCACTGCATATATCTATATTTATATTCACATATACATTTATATGCACACCCGTCTCCACTATATGTTCATATTTGTTTTTGCATAAATGCCTCATGTATAACTTTCTTTATATATATGTATGTACACTTTACTCCATAAGCATCCTCGCATTTTCATCTATTAAATATCCAGATTAGTCTATATTTATAGTTATATGCCTATATCTTTATTACATTGATTTTCCCAAAAATTTTATTATTACAGATTTTGATACTGATGATTTTTAGAAACAAGCATTTAATTCAATTTTCTTTTTGTGGTTCCTTCATTCCTGGAATTGATTCACAGGCTTCATTTGTTTTAAAGCATCATTTCCTATTATTCATCAATAAAGGGACACCAAAAATACATGAGTGTTCCCTCTTATATACTCTTAATTAAATACCAATGAAAGAATTTGTTTATCTTTTTGCTGTATTTCTTAGAATCTTAAAAAAATAAAGCTAGCATTTCTTGTCTGTTTTAGTCCTAAAAATGTACATAAAAAGAGTAAAGCCGTACATGAGTTCGGCATCTTGCTGTCTGTCCAGAAATAATTTCTTTTCTCCCATAGCTTGAAGTTGAAACTTCTGAAAACAGAATCCAGAGCTCCATCATGTATCAGAAGGAAAATTGAGTTTCTGACCTTGAGGAATTTCTGCTATTACAGTGATCACATTGATTGTAAAAGGAAGAAATCCTGAAAATAGAAAGGAACACATAAGCAGAACCTCATGAAACATATAGAACTTATCAATTCTCCCGAGTCCTCATCTGAGAAGGCAACATCATTGGAAAAAAAGGCTTATGTTGCTCCATTGTAAGACAATGCTTTTGTCAGGACCTGCACTTTCTATATATCTGTGGCATTAGATTTCTAACTAGACTCAAGCTTTGGACTGTAATGGAGGGATATATGTGGTGTGAGAAATTGTACTACACTGTAGAATAAATGAATGATTTTCCAAATTAAAATAGGCATATAGGTGAGGGATATCTGTGAAAAAGCTGAGAGAAACATAAGTATTGATCTCACCAAAGTTTTTAATTTGGATATAATAAGTAGAAATACTGAACATAATGTTATAATAATAGGGTTTTATACAGAGAAGGTTTAGAAATTCACTAAGAATTTTTCTTGTAGGCAGGTTAAAATGTAGAACAGAATTTAGCCTCATCCACATGTGTAGAATTGCCCTTACTTTCTAAAGACATTATTGAAGCTCTCTAAACCATAGGGAGATTGACATGTTAAAGTCGGTTTTCATTTAAGGCTGGTCAAAGACCCTAATAATAAATTGGGGAGGGAAGCCCAAGAATTCTTTAAGGTACAAATGGCTATTCTGTGCAGGTTGTAAATTTCAGTGGGAGCTACAGCCACTGACCTGGATCTTTAGAAGCAGTGGAGCTAATTGGATGCCAGTGTGGCAGGGGTCAAATGGCAGTAGTTTCTTATATAGGACAAGTGAGATGTAGTTATCATAATGAACAGAGAAGTCAAAGCACTGAGAGTATGGTCTGGTTAATGGCGACCTATGACACTTCCTAGTAGTTCATGGTGTCCTTAGGAGGGCAATAGAGAGGTATTCCAGTTAGATCTGACTTAATCTCTATAAGTAGTCTAGGGAAAAAAGTAAGATAACTTGAATTATCAGAGCAGAACCAAGCCCCCTGTACAGATTCAAAGCAAAAATACAGGACCGACTCTATCAGCAATGGAGAGAATTTCCACCTAGGCTCTTTGATCTTGAAAGTGAGGGGTATTTGCTGGGAAAGGCTAATATGTACCACTAGAACTGTCCCTACAAACAGTGATAACAAAACAATGTCATATTACTACTGGGATTTCAGTAATTAGTAACTGAATACCTAAACAACGTAGAAGAGTTTACTCCTACTGTATCCATTTACTGAGAGGTCAGTAATTCCACATGTAACTTTAATTTTTCTTCATTGTGGATCTTGACATGTTCAGAGCTTTAGAGGATTAGAATTATGAACATCTCTGTGAGGCATTACTCTGCCTTCCAAAAATGAAAGACGAGATGAGATAGCAATTGTTAATATCTTGGCTTATTTCATGTATTTAAAACATGTCTGCATATTCTGTTATTCCTATGTCATTATCACTTTTATATTAATTTCAATTATATATTTGCCTGTCTCATATAAATTTCATTGTAAGATATGTTTTATGTACTGTCTATAGAAAATTTATGTTACTCTCTTTAAAAACCTTTGAAAATGAAGTGCAAATATTATTAATTAGTGAAAGCTGAATAAATGGATAATATGTATGTTATTGTCCAATATTCAAAATTATATATTTTATCTTGTATTGACAAGAAAAATTAAGTTTGTATCTAATTTATATTACTTAATTATGTAATTTAAATAAATAAAACATTATATTACTAATGTATAGTTTATAATTTTGAAAAAAATTTTGTTAGTTATTGGTAGCAAATCATTCATCTGTTAAAATTAAGGTATCTAAGTAAAATATACACAAACAAGTGAATGTTTTATGTTCAATTTTTTATTTGTTCTAATAGATAAAAATAAGTATCTCAATAAAATTTTTAGCTTTCAGGGTCAAAAAACTTCCTTAACTCATATTATGCTTATAGTTGTAGACTACAATTAATCTATTATTAAATTCTAACTGTCTTCCTCCAAAATTCATTTTAATAATTTAAGTGTAAAGAAAAATACACACTTATCAGTCACCAAAAATGCTTGAATCATAAGCTTGAAATGAATATAGATATTATTTACTTTAAGAAGAAAGTCAGTGCATCTTCATTTGTCATCAAAATGACTTTATTACCTTATATTTTATATGATTATTCAGCTAGAAAAATATTCAGCTATAGATTTGCAGGTGCTCATTCTTTCTCATTAAATTCTTCTGGTATCAAGATATAGAACTGTATTATTTAAATGCCATGCAGATTCTCTACTACTGATATTTGTATATTCCACAGTATCTCTGGAGTAACATGGCACCACAGTTATTCTGAGCACCCCTATTCAGGCAACAATTCTTCATATCCATTAAATATTAGTTAATGTTGAAGAGGATACTTTTATTGTTGAGAAAAATAGTGGAATCATTTTTTCCACCACACATCTTGTATTTTAATGGAGAAAAAACAGGTGATAAGTAACAGACAATGAAAAGAAAGCACAAATTTAAGTTAGGAAACTATCACCTGTGGTTGCAGGAGGGTAGTAAAGAAAGCAATGGCCAACAGATACGGGTTTGGAAGCAAAGTAGAAGTTCAAAGAGAATCATTGATAAAAGTGTACATGATTGTTAATATTTCTGTTATTCCCTGGTCCACAATTTCCTAGCTGGTATAGTCTGATTTTACACCATCACGTTAATATATCATTCCCTTTGTGGGACTGAGTAATACATATGGTATTTCCTAAGAAGCCCATGAGCAGTTCGTGTATCTGCAGGTTATGGATTTATAAAATTACTAACCCACAGACCTTCTGTGAAAATAATTTTTTTTAGAAAAGGACTTACCACTGTGAAATACCATGAGTACACTTACCAAGAACATGCTTACAAGGAGATTAGTGTCATATTGACCCATGTATTTCCTCCTTTGAATTTTTTCCAGGAATCAATAGTCACTGGGTAGATGCATAGTTCATTGTGCAGGTCCAATAGCCCTACTATTATCTGGTATATCAGGAAATAATGCTTCCAGTACAAATGAAACATCTGAGAAGGGTATACATAACCTGAGGCTCAGGAGCAAATTAATGGCTTAACAAGAACTGAGCCAGTAGGAAATTTCATTTCATTTCTTTTGCTCAGATTATATTGACAGGAAACGTGGAAAGTTAAGAAACCATGTTTCAGTCTGCATAGTACTGAGAAACAAATATGAACCTCTAAGACAAAGCATTAATAATGTCATACAAGTGAGAAAGGTGACATGGCATATATTGTTTATCTGTGATTACATGAAATTACCAAGATGATGATTTTTTTGGGGGGTCGGGAGGTTGTTTGGTTTGGTTTTTAGTTTTTGGTTATTTGAGACAGGAATTCTCTATGTAGTCTTGGCTGTTCTAGACATTCTTTACAGACAAGGCTGGCCTTGAACTCACCAAGTTCTGCCTGACTCTGTCTCTCTTACTGCAGGGAATACAGGCACGCACCACTGCTCCAGGCTTTACATTTCTTAAATGTATGAAACAATAATAAAGGTAAGTTAATCATGGTGGCCACACGAAAAGTTTGAAAGAGGGGACCTAGAAGTGGCTGGAGTCAGGAAAAATACAGGGGAAAGTGATATAATTATATTTCAATTATAAGAATGGTTTAAATAGCAAAAATGATATTTATACTCATAGATGGGAGTATACTTACGATGAATATCCCTTTTAGTTTCCATAATAATGGTTTAATGCTTGTTATACCATTTAATGTATTTGACTTCTGCCTTCTATACATTGATAAGTGTGTCTGCAAAATGCTAAAATATTTACCTAGATGGCTGATAACACTATAAAGTCTATTAGCCATTTTAATTACTCCTACACAAGAAAAGAAAAGCTATCATAGTCTTTAACTTTCTCTGCCAAATTGAAAATTCTGTGGTTCCAGGTAGTATAGTTGGCAACATGAAATTAAATTAATACCCATCTCTAGGGCCTTGTGGAATGCACACTGTTAAGTACAATCACTAATAAAACATACAAATTTTAGTGTTGCTTAAGAATACTGAATATGTAGGATGTGTGTATGGGGGTTTCATAATCCTCTATTTCATGCATTTTGATCTGAGCAATATTTTCAGGACAGTGTGCTTCTCATATCTATTTTTCTATTTTTCAATGAGCTATTTCATTAACTATACCATTTATTTCACCTGTTTTGAGCCACAGGGAATTCATGTGCTCTGAGAAGGTAAAGGATATATATATATATTAATGTTGTCTTCATGCTCATTTATGCTGTTTTGTAACCCTCAATTTGTACAATGGCGAGAAGGAACATATCCCAGGTGGAAGAACTTAATTGACAATTCCATTGTAAACCTTAGCTTTTTATCATGAATTGTTGCTTCTGCTGCAAGATGAATGACAACTAGAATATATTAAAGGTCAATCTCCCTTAATGTCTACTTGTAGCCACATGAGAATACCATTAATGGCCTGATGTAATCCATTTACTGATGATGCACTGCACTGAGTCCTTGGGGAATTTTACCCTCCTCCATTTTCAAATGATTTTTACCTCTTAACATTGACTAAAATATTATCTATTCCACTCAGTGCAAACAAGATTGCTAATGTTTATGACCAAAAGCATGTACACTAAAATCCTCACAATCAATCATATTGTAAAAACATGAGCATACTCTGTGAACACACGTAGGCTCATCATTAAACTGTGGTCTTCATCAAAGCTTGAAGGTAAATGCATGTGTGTGTGTGTGTGTGTGTGTGTGTGTGTGTGTGCACACATGTGGTATGATGTTTGTGCAAATGTCTGGTTATGGGTACCTGTGACTGCATTCAAAGGAAAAGCAGGAAGAGGATGTCAGATGTTCTGCTCTATTATTTTTGTTTGTTTGTTTGTTTGATACTTATTTATTCATCTATTTTACATCTGAGGGCAGACCCCTTTCTCCTGCCCTCTGAGTTCCATCCTTTCATTCTGTTCCCTCAATTTTCCTTAAGAAGTGGAGGCCCCTTATAGGTAGCAACCCCTCCCTGGCATATCAAGTCCAAGTAGGACTAGGTGCAGCCTCTCCCAATGCAGCAAGTGAAGACAGTCCAGCCACGGGAAAGGGATCTAGAAGCTGACAACAGAATCACAGACAGCCAACTCCGGTTGTTAAAGGAACCACATGATTATCAACCTGCACATTTGCTACCTACATAGAGCTTGCTTAGGTACGTGTAGCTCATGCATGCTCTTTGGCTGGTGGTGCAGTTTCTGTGAGCCCCCTTGGGCCCAGGTTAGTTTACTTTGTAGGTCTTCTTATGGTGTCTTTGACCTCTATAGCTCCCATAAGACCACTAAGCTTTGCCTAATGTTTGGCTGTGGGTCTCTGCATCTGTTTCCATCTGCTGCTGCGTGAAGCCTCTCTCAGAAGACAGATATGTTAGGATCCTGTCTGCAAGCATAGAAGAATATCATTAATAGTGTCAAGAATTGGCTCTCTCCCACGGGATCGGTCTCAAAAGAGTGGCCAGTTATTGGTTAGCCATTCCATCAGTCTCTGCTCCATCTTTATCATTGGACATATTGTAGGCAGGACAAATTTTGGGTAGAATATTTTATGCCTGTTTTGATACCCCCTTCTCTCCATCCATATCTCTCTCTGCTAAGAGTATCAGATTGGGTCACCCCCACATAATGCCAGGAGCATTCTAGTTGCTGGTCTCTGGCTTGTCCCAGAGATATCCCCTACTGTTTTCTTTCTGTCTCCCAGTCCTTTCACCTCTCCTGACACTCCATACATGATCTCTTTTTCAGTTCCACATTCCCCCTTCTTCCACCAACTTCCCAATCTCCATTCACCTGTTATGTCTATTTTTGTTTCCCTTTCTGAGTGAGATTCAAGCATCCTTCCTTGGGCCCTTCTTGTTACTGAGGTTCTTGGGGGGGTCTGTGGATTATAGCATCGTTATTCTGTACTTTGTGACTAATTTCCACTTATAAGAGAGTACATTACATGCTTGTCTTTACTTCACTGTATTGTCTAGGTCTATCCACTAACCTGAAAATATCATAGTGTACTTATGTTTAATAGCTGAGTATTATTCAGTAGTGTAAATACACTATATTTTCTTTATCCAATCTTTAGCAAAGGAACATCTACATTGTTTCCAGTTCCTGCTATTCCAAGTAAAGCTTCTCTAAATGCAGTTCAGTAAGTGTTCTTTAGGTATGGTAGAGAATTTTGGGGTAGATGCCCAGAAGTGGTTCTTGAGAAAGTGCCAGATTAAACTCAAAATTGATTATACAAGTTTTCACAACCATCAGCAATGAAAGAATGTTCCCCTTGCTCCACATCCTCACAAACATGTGCTGTCACTTGAGTTTTTGATCTTAAGCATTCTAACAGAAGTAACATGGAATCTCAGAGTAATTTTCATTTTAGTTTCCCTGATGAATAAGGATGTTGAACATCCTATAAGTACTTCTTGGTAATTAAATATTCCTCTACTGAGAATTCTCTATTTAGCAAAAAAAATCAATTTCCATTATGTGCTTGATTTCTTTCTAGGTCTCTGATGCTCTTCCATCAACCATCCTGCCTGTTTTCATGCCAGTATCATGCAGTTTTTCTTATGATTACTACTTATAGCACAGCTTTAAATCATGTATGGTGATATCTACGGAAGTCATTTCATTGTACAGGATTGTCTCAGATATCCTGGGATTTGTATTTATCCATAGGAAGTTGAGAATGACTTTTTCCAAAGTATGTAGACAATTGTGTTGGAATGTTTATGAGAATTCCATTGAAGCTATAGATTGCTTTTGATAAGATGCCAATTTATACTAAGATATTCCTGCTGATCTATGAGCATGGGAAATCTTTCCATCTTCTGATATTTCCTTCCATTTTTCCCCTCAAAGACTGGAAGATAGTGTCATAAGATCTTTCACTTGCTTGGTTAGAGTTACAACAAGACATTTTATTTTATTTGTGGCCATTTCGAAGGGTGTTTTTCCCCTAATTTCTTGTGAAGCCCATTTATAGTTTATATACAGAAAAGATACTAGGTTTTATTGTTCTTTTGTTTTGTTTTTGTGTTTCTTTGTTTTTTGTTTTGTATTCTGCAACTTTCCTGAAGGTGTTTATCAGCTGTATAATTTGCCTTGTAGAATTTTTGAATTCACATGTATATTCTATCATATCATATGTAAACAGTGATACTTTGCGTTCATCCGTTCCAATTGTATCCCCTTGATCTCCTTTAGTTGTCAGTTTGCTCTAGACAGACAATCAAGTACTATATTGAATAGATACATAGATAGTGGACAGCCTTCTATTGTTCCAGAGTTTAGTGGATTTGCTTTAAGTTTCTCTCCATGTAATTTGATGTTGTCTACTGGCTTTCTGTATATTGTCTTTATTGTGCTTAGTTATGTACCTTGTATCCCCACTCTTTCCAAGACTTTTAACATAAAGAGATGTTGTATTTTGTCAAAGGTTTTTCAGCATTTAATAAGATGATAATGTTTTTTGTTCTTTCATTTTGTTATATGATTGATTACATTGATAAAGTTCTGTATATTGAGCCATCACTGCATTCCTCTGATGAAACATACTTGATCATAGTGTACGATGTTTTTGATGTGTTCTTGGATTTGGTTTGTCACCATTTTATTTAATATTTCTGCATTGATGTCCATAAGGGAAATTAGTTTTAAATTCTCTTTCTATGTTGAGTCTTTGCATTGTTTAGGTGGCACGGTGACTGTGACTTCATAGAATAGGCTTGGCAATGTTCCTTCTGTTTTTACTCTCTAGAATAGTTTGCAGGGTATTGGTATTAGCTGGTATAATTCTGATAGGTCTACCTGTTGACTCTGTTTCTTAGCAATTAAACTTTATTATACAACCCAACTAGCTTATACAAGAAGGAAAAAGGTTAAAGGGACAAAAGAGTGAACCTTCTGGTAGCCGTTCCACGGGACGGGTCCTTAGGTGTCTCTCTGGCCTGCGTGCTGGTCCAACTGGTCCGCTGCCCCCGCGCTCTCTCTGCAGCCCACTTTGTTATTCTCTCTTTCCCAACTGCCTGAGTCATGTGGGAAGGACCGGCTCCTTCTCCTGGTGAGGGTCCATTAGAAAGACAATAGTCCAGGTGGGGTTTTCAGGTCTGCTTCCTGAATTCCAGACCCAGGATGGCTCCACTCAGTCTGTCACAAGGTATTCATGGGGTGCCCCAAGGGTAAAGCCCGCCAAGACTGCTCCCACCTGTGAAAAGCTTAATCCTTTCCACATCTACCTTTATATTTTACTTGTTCTTATCCTTTACTGCTGTTAGTCTTCTTTTTTTGTTCTATAATGTTTTTATTATTATGTGGCAGGAGGATTATTTTTTTCAGGCTCAATCTATTTGGTAGTCTGTAAGCTCCCTCTATGTTTATACACATTTCCTTCTTTGGGTTGAGGAAAATTTCTTTTATAATTTTGTTGACAATATTTTCTAGGCATTGGAGCTGGGTATGTTTTCCATCTTCTATTCTGATCATTCTTAGGTTTGAAATTATCATAGTTTCTCTGATTTCTTGGATGCTTTGTGACAGGACATTTGTAGATTTAACATTTTCTTTGACCAACATTTGATTTCTACAATTGTGTCATCCACAACTGAGATTCTTTCTTCCATCTCTTATTCTATTGATGATGCCTGCATCTGTAGTTTCTGTTCTCTTTCCTAGGTTTTCTATCTCTAGGATT
Source organism: Acomys russatus (assembly GCF_903995435.1). Taxonomy (NCBI): domain Eukaryota; kingdom Metazoa; phylum Chordata; class Mammalia; order Rodentia; family Muridae; genus Acomys; species Acomys russatus. The sequence goes on from NC_067158.1 coordinate 48,282,936, forward strand.
CCCTCAGTTTGTATATTCTTTATTGCTTCTATTTCCATTTTCAGGTGAATGTTTTAATTCTTTTTTTTTTTTTTTTTTTGCCTGTTTGATTGTATTGCCCTATACTTCTTTAAGGGATTTATTCATTTCCTCTTTAAAGGCCATTATATTATCATTTTTATATTATTGGATTAAGATTATTGCCTTTTGCTTTGACTGTGTTAGTATGTCCAGAGCTTGTTCTAGTAGGATAGCTGGGCAACATAGTGGTACCATGTTGCCTTGGCTCTTCTTTATTTTGTTCTTATTCTGGCCCTTAGCCTTTTATTGTCCCAGGTTTTGGCTGAATCCTCCTAATTCTTGAAAGTCTCTTCTAGGAGGAAGGCAGAGCCATGGGCCTCACAAGGAACCTTAGTGAATAGCATGATATTTACCTTTTCTGGATGTACCCCAGGTGGATCTGAATGTTCCTGGGGTGCAGAAGGCCTCCTCAGGAAGATGGGCAGAGATTGGGCCTGACAGTGGAGCTCAAGGGACAGAGAACAGCTCACCTCTGCCTGTTTTGCCTAAGATGGACCTGGCAGGGATGGGATTTGCTGGGAGACCTCTAACCTGAATGTTCCTGATGCCAGGAAGGCATCTTCAGGAGTTCAACCAGAACTGTGGACAAGAGAATGCAGATCATGGAACATCACTCAGTTCATCTCTTCTGGCTGTGACCCAGGTATACTGGAAAGGCAGGGCCTGCTCTATTATTTTATGCCTTCCTCTCTTGACACAGGTTGTCTCACTAAGTCTAGAGCTATGTAAGATATTTGTTGCTAGTTTCAGGCATCTCTAGATCCTTCTTAATCTTTTTCTTTAAATGGCCAGAAAAATGCATAAACATGTGTCCTCTGTGAATTTTTTTGCATTACGACTGAGATGCAATTGCCTATTAATAAAACAAGATCATTAGCTTTAGCCAATGAGTTAAACAAATACAAATAACCTTCTAAATGAAAGAACTTCATTTATCTACTTTTTTAATAATTCGCTTATGGTTCTGCCTACTGGATAGACTTCCTTTAAATTGTTCTACTAAGGTTCTCCACATGCTAACAGAAAGCTAATGATTTCAAAAGGAAATATGCTATCAGTTTAACTTTTTCTGTAAATTAAAGAGTTGATCTTTCCTTGACTGCGATAGGGTAGAATTCAGAGCACACCATAATGGAATTATGAAATTGTTCTAACAACTCTGTAAATGTTTGTATCAACAACAACCTTACATTTTAATATATGTGAAATACCACACCTGAAATTCAATTTGCAGAAAGCTCCTAAATATACCATTTTTCAAGTGAGTGTTTTATTTGTGTTTCTCTTTGACTATTGGAATAGCTCATAGCAAGGATAGGATCTGTAGTTTTGTCTTAAGAATCATCTGTTAATCAGTTTGGACAAATATTCTATATGAAGCCACAATCGTTTTAATTTTCAGTTATTTCATTTTTATTCTTTAAAATATATTTTTAAGTTATAATGTAATTATATAAATCTCTCCTTATCTTTCCTCCATTCAAACTCCCACACGACTCTGTCCTAAAACTCTTCTCATTACCCCCAAACTCTCTCTTCAACTTAAGTCTTATATTCCTTTGAATTGTTGTTGTTATTTGTTATACATATAAACATTTAATAAACACACACACACACACACACACACACACACACACACACACACATATATATATATATAATCTGTTATATCCATCTTTGTTGTTCATGTGTAACTGATTTTAACAATAACACTTTGTACTGGATAACCAATTTAAGGTTTCCCACAGTCCAGCCTATGTGTATTCTGCATACAGATATTTTAAAGCTGCATGAGCTTTGGAATAGCAACCTATGTATGATTTACAATACCATAAGAATTATGAATTAGTTAGTGGTTGTTTCTGCTTTACCTCTAGATTTCTTTACTGGAACTTTGTTAATACAAATTAACAGGATTCCTGTATAAAGAAGATAATTTTCTCATAACAAGGAAGTACCCTAGGTATTTTCTTCATTAGAAACAGTAACTTTGTTAGTTTCGTTCAAGATTATGTTTTTTTAATCGAAAATAATTGTTCAGGCAGTGAATATACCAGAATTTTCCCATAAGCCACATTGACTACAGCGTGTACCTTTTTCAAGCTTCTGTTTCTGAAGAGCAATTACTGTATCGTCTGCATAGTACTCTTGCTTATATTGTCTATTATTAAGGCCAATACCACCCTTCCTAGAATATATGAATACTGATATATAATCTAGAACTGTGTAGGGAACAGTAACCACAGACTAATTTTTATTGCACTACAGTGCATCTCTGGTATACTATAGACTGAGATTGAAATAAAGGTAATGGATACCATAATATGATATTTCACAAAGAACCAGAAAGAACCGTAGTATGATTTCTGTTCAATAAAGAATGGATATATATATATATATATATATATATATACATATATACACCAACAATTGATGGAAAAGCAATATAAAGAGAGCAATGAGCATTTGTAGGAGGATTTGGAGGGGAGAATGGGTATTGGGGATGATGTAATTATGTTATACTTTAAAATAATTTTAAGAGTAGAGAAAATAGTGTTGTTTAATAGCAGAACTACAATCTGGCAAAGCCATACTTTAAGAAAATAGAGTCACACAAATATTTAAATAGCAAAAAATGTTATTAGCCCCTGATGGAATAGACCAGAACACTAACATTCAGACAACAAATACCTTTGTTGATGAATAGCATGACTCAAAAACTTCTGTGACATAAAGTCTACCCCCATCTTTGATATATAGAATCCATTCTTACCAATATAATCACCTTAATAAGTACATTTTATAATTACCATAACTGCTGAGCATCAAAAAAGAGCACAGAATAAAGACAAAACACAGAAATCTCAGGCCTATTCCGGTCTTCATTTGATACAATATTTCCATTCAAGAACTCAGCTTCTCACAGATTCCTGAAGATGTTTTTCTTGTGTGCTGAGCAATAAGAGCAGTTGGTGTAGTAATAAAGATATACTGAGCTACATAAAACTGAAGTTGAGTTGTCAAACTGAAGGGCACATGCCGACTGCTGTCTCTTGTATACTCAGGAGTTGAATTATATTCTGTCCAGAGAAAAACGCCCTTCAAAGAGAATATATTACTGTACCAGAAGAAGCATGGCATTACTGGTTCATGAATAAATTTTATTATTGATACAATAAAATCTAAAGATTCTTCTATCCACCCCTTCCTTTCTCTCTCCCTCCTTTCTTCCTTCCTTTCTTCTTGTTTTAATCGTTTCTTCCATTGCCCTTTTCTTCTAAAAACAACGAGTGAAGAGTACAATCTTCTAAGAATTTTATTTAATTTTGCATCTGTCATTCATTTATAATTACTTTTATATTAATAATAAATTATAGTAGTTTATTAGGAAATCTTACAAATGATGATTTTTCTTCTATTTAAATAAAATTTGGCTAAAATGACTACATTAATATACATAATTACTCAAAATCATAAATATAGACACGTACAACAGAACATTGCACATTTATTCAGTTCCATCTGAGATGTTATACACACACAGAATGATTTACCCAAGTATGACAATGCTAGTAAGTCAGTGATTCTTTTCTAAACTTTATATGAACAAAATATAGACAGTCCTTTTAAGATCTGTTCTTATTGAAAGTTGTGAAAAATCTTAGAATGTAGAATCAACACGTCTCCATCACACACACAGACAGACAGACAGACACACACACACACACACACACACACACACACACACACACACCTGCCTTAAATTGGATATGGCTACATCCAAAAGGGCAGAAACAGGCACTTAGTGCAATATGTTATTTCATTCTTTGTTTTCATAGTATCTTAAAGAGGAGGCTGAAACAAAGATTTTCTGTGTCAGTGAATACTGTGTAAATGTGCTCAGGTAAAATTTTAGTAGTGAGAGCACAGATACGAAGAAGGAAGAGGAAAAGGAAAGTTGTGCCATTAGCTGAAGTCCTGCTGTGCTGAGAGTCCCAAGGAATGTTGATTAGTATCAAGAAAGAAAATGAAAGTTTTCAACTGAGGGAAAGAGTGTTTCCTTAGTGTCACTAATCAGTCACAGAAAACACACTCTGTTCCTGGAATGAGATCACCTCCCAGGCAACTCTGTACAGCACTACTGCAGATAAATCAGGCAGCCTTTAAGGTAAAAGCCCCATGGTAAGATGCCGTAATTGACTTAGAAAGTATTTAGTTTTATACTTGTCACTATGGAAATTCTCTAGTTTTGGGCAGCATAAAGCAGCTGTAGTTAAATTCTGTATATCATTTATATACTCCCATCCATTTGATCACCATATTCCTCCCTCTCCCTTCCTCTTGCCTCTTGCTTTTCTTCTCTCTATCCCCTTATTTTTTCTTTCTCTCTATTTTACCCTCTACTTCCACTTTTCTTTCCCACCATCATTCTCCCCTCTCCTCAGTTTCTCTTGTTCTTTCTTTGTTAAGCACCTTTTTACTTCACATCCACCTTAAAGCCTTTGGAACATATGCACATTTCCATTCTAGATTCTAGAATGTTTCTCCAGTTGCTTTCCTTAGGTGACGGTAATAAAAAAACAAGATGTAAGAACTATGTGCCTTGAAGTGACACATGGGTGACATTACTGTCAAAGCCTTCTACTAAAAACAAGGCTTAAATGAATTTTGTTGCCTACTTGCACTGTAGCTTAAACACTTGCTCTAGGTTTACTTTTCTATACTTTGTAGCAAGAAACCAATTATTTCTACAAAAGGACTATTTTTGAAATTCTGAACAAGTAAAATTTTCCAATCTTATAGTGTAATTGTGTGTTGTTATGCACACATTACACACTGTTGCTCTTAAGCTTATTTGGGTCACTGTGTTTGGATAAGTTGCTAATACCATTTTAAACTTAAGGGAAACAAATGTATATGTTTTGTCTTATTTAATTTTTAACATAGAACCATAAGTTACAAAATTTGAGAATAATCAAGAACATGCATTAGTTCAATACTTAAAGCATATATGGTGATCTGTTTCATTTTAAAAATGGTTTCTTAGAGATTGTTTCTGTCTGTGTAAAAATAAGTGAGTAGAAATAATAAAAATATTCCAAAAAAGTGATAGATTAAGAAAATGAAGATCGCAATGGTTTTAGTTGCTAACATGAACACCAGAAAAATGCTGACAACATGAAAAGACATTTGAATAGAAACTCTACATTGTTAACTATCCAATTGTGGAACAGAACATATAAACACATGCATATTCATTTTAATGAGCACTTTAAAAATAAAAACTGTTGTGTGAATGGCGTATAGATGTAAGACTAATAGAAAATGAATTCAGAGTTGGATAACTACAAGAAAACAGTGCCTTCCATACACAAATGAGCAATTTTACACATAAGTTCATAATTGTGACATCAGGATCAAGGTTCGTAAAAGTTTTATCTGAACAAAAACTGATCTATGAGTACAGCAGAATATGACTAAGAGTCAGTTTATTGGTGTTTTTGATTTTCAGTTTGGTTTTATTCTAAGTCTTGGGTATATCTAGTCTCTGTTTCTTGGTTGCCCCAGCAGTGTCTGTATGGATTCCTTTCAAGGAGTGACCTTTAAGTCAAATCTTTCATTGCTTGGCTACTCCTACAAAATTTGAGCCACCATTTCTTAGCGTACTTTGCATATGAGACAGATTGCAGGTCAAAGTTTTTGTGGCTGGGTTGGTATTCATGACTCTCTTTTGGTAACCTGAAGAGTGTCTTCTCCTCACCAAATACACTAGAACATAGGAGTGATGGCTCCATGTAGGCACCAGTTCAACTTTTCCATGTACAGTGACTTGTGTGAGTGTTGACTTCATCTATAGAGCCACACTGTCAGATTTCAGAGAGCAACCTTGTGTCTTAGCAAAGGTCTTTTTGATTGGGGATTCCCATGGGGCCCCACTGACCAACAATTCAATTGAATGCAACCCAATCCCATCAAAGAAATCCTTGCCGGGAGCCAAGATATGACCAGCTGAGATCATGAGTTTCTCATTACTAAGAGTCTTCATTAGCATCACCTACATATATTTCAAGAAGCTTCCATTCATGTACGAGGTTTACACAGCACTCCCCAAATGTGTCTCCCAATTGCTGCCATCATTTGCCCACACTCTTTATCTGATCTCTACTACCCGTATGCCCCATCTACATTCAGCCATAAATCATTTTTAGTGTAAAAACTTTTTATAAAATTACTATTGCTGATTTATATAGAATTGTCAAGTAAAACCAATAAATATTTCAAATGTAAATTTATAAATACATCATGGATTATAATTTATTTTAAATTAAAGTTTATTATTTTACTGTTCTTTGCACCACCCACCAAAATTAGAAAGCAATATAGAAACAAAAGTGAACAGATCAGTGTGAAACATTATTTCTCTTTATAGAAAATAAGGTTGTATAGAAAAAAGAACTTAAGTTTACAGAAAACTGAAGCACATTTACTCATTTATAAACCATCTCTGTTGTGTCTCTATGGGACTTTATATAAAGTATCATCTTAAACCAACCAGTATTAGGTGTATACTGGTAGAACTTGAATGATGTCCTGTATGTGGCTCAGCTGTACAATCTTCATCTATTTTCCAAATACAGGAATAAATAAATAAACAAAAACAACTATAACAAAAGTATTATTAAATTAGAGATGAGATTCTTCCTATAAATGAGGATAAAAGGTAAGATTAAAATCTAAGCACTACACAAAAAGCCTTGAGTCATGGAGTGAAAGCTACTGTTAGGACTATGGTAACACACCTCACAGCATTTACAAGACACAGTAAAAACTCTAAAGCAGTAAGATATACACCTTTTCAGCTCATCTTATTGTATGTAATATATATATATATATACATATATATATATATGCAGAATGAAATCATAAGTATTCCAATCAACATGGCTATTTTGCTTTTGTAATGGTATCTGAATGATAGACTAATATATCCTTTACTATTTTGTTGTTTTTCTGAATTTGTTTGCTGAAAAAAGGGCTATAACTTTATTTTAATTTATAAGCATATATTTACAAAAGTATTTTTACATGTTCTTGTTTGAGAGAGGCTTACTACATAGTCTTTTGTATAATTTTAACCTAAAATATATATCTAAATGCTGTCACTATTTTTATTTTAATATTTGAGATTATATTATAATTACAGGATTTGTACCTTCCAAACCCTCTCACATTCCTTTCTTTGTTCTCTTTCATAACTATGGCTTCTTATTACATTTTTTGGGTAATTTTTTATTTATTCACTTTATATTCCAGTCAAAGCCCTCTCCTCCCTTTTTTCTCTAAAAGGAGGAACCCCAACCTCCGCATCACCCACCACAGCTTATCAAGTGGCATCAGGACTAAGCTGGCTTGTTGGTCTTCCTGTGGAAGTTCTGTCACCTTCTGGTCCTTTTATCCTTTCGTACACTGTTTCATTAAACTCCTTATACTTCGTCCAGTGATTGGCTGTGGGTCTCTGCCTCTGTTTCTAACTCCTGCTCAGTGGGGCCTCTCAGTGGACAACTTTGATAGGCCCCTGTCTGCAATGCCCTTCACATTGTTATTTCATATATATATAGGCATATATTAATACATATCTATTCCTAAATTTACCCTCCTCAGTCTTTACATTGCTGCTTACATGTATCCTTTTTTTGCGGCTGACTATCTGTAATTAGATAATCACTTCATGGCCTCTACCCTGAGTAAGATAATTTTGACCGCAGTAAAATCAGTAGTTGTCTGTAGACCTTTGTGTGGAGTTGAAGCTCCTGGGCTTTCCCTGTCCACTTTGGTATGCCTATTGGTGCCTTCTTGCTCGGTTCATGAAATTATCTATGTACTAGGATGCCTAAAAAATTATGAAAAATAATTGAATGACCTATATTCTATATACACACATATAGCATATATATCATGCTGCTTTTTAGTAAATCACTTGTCAATTTTACTTCATTTTATATATTTTTACAATTTCATATATCTAAGATATATTTTGATCCTTTCATCACTAATGCTTTCACAGCTCTCCTCCACTGTCCCATTAAATCCAGGTTGCAGACAGTTGTCATGTGTGGGCTCATCCAAGAGGACATAAATTATGTCACCTTATCAACTCTGATGATAAATAATATATTCTTTAATTTTTTATTCTTTACTGACTTCACTAGTTAACCAACATTATTTAACAAATGATAAAGCAAATAAGAATATAGCTTTGTGGTTGGGCCGGGTGGCATGCACATATACTTGGGGAGGCAGAAGACAGGTGGATCTCTGTGAATTTGAGTTCAGCCTGGTTTACAAAGTGAGTCCAGGACAGCCAAGGCTACACAGATAAACACTCACAAAACAAACAAAAAGAATAAAGCTTTGTGTTTCAAGAGTCTGTTAGTCTTATGACATAAGCAGAGCATCCTAGTATATGTGATTACTTCCTTTGAGTAATCGTGTAGCTTTTATATCTTAAATCATAATTAACACTTTTGAAACACTATTGAATTTCATCATATCAATAGTTGGAAAACACCAGTGTTAAGTAAGACCCAGCCAAACCTGTCAACAGAACTTCTAAATACACTTAAAATCATTTAAGTTACCTAATTAAACTGATTTTCTTCCTATTATAAAAATATACTTTAACACACCAATAACTACATGTACAATTAAGTTATTCTTTAACTAGTCATATAAAGTAAAGTGTTGAGTGCAGGCAAACATGTAAAAAAGGATACAGAAAAGTCTAGAAAAGAAGGATGATTATTTTTTATTCACCTTCAACAATTTTTCAATTTTGTGATTATTTTTCTGGTAAGCATTTTATAAACATGTAAAGACTATGTGTTCTATGAATGTGCCATAATTTTCTTTTCATTTTCTGCATCTTACCTAAAGTTAAATAAATAGAAAGACCTCAATAAAATTTTATTGACCATGATGAACACAGCCATTACATTTTTAACTTACTTTTATGCTCTTCTTTTGGTTTACAAGCTCCATTCACTATAATTTTTTTTTATGTTTTTTATAGCTATTATATTAAGCAATAGTGAACATCTTCGTAAGAAAAACACCTTACACCAATAAAATATTTATGAATTTATTCATTAAATTGCAAAGGCCTTTAAGAGAATATTCTGTATAAATGAAAGCAGCATTTATGACATTGGGAGAACTATTATTTCCATTGCTGAAATGATGGTAATACTTCAAACTTACACTAAAGAGCCTGAACTTTTTGTGGAGTTACGGGTAACAATAAAAGTACAAAAAGAGATGAGAATTGCTTGGTTTTTCTCATTTAAATAACATTCATAAACACTTTTCAAAACACTTAAGCTTGCTTAAATTTATGTTAGGAGCAAGTGTTTACAGAATTAGTGAAATAAAGTATGAAGAATCATGTCAGAAGTGTATGTGTTTTCTATAAGAACAATTAAAGAAGAAGGTATTTAGGAAAATATTTTTAACAGTTTGGATAAAAGACTTCATGCATAATAATATACAAAATGAACTATTCAGAGTTTGACATAATCTAACTATATTCAAATATACAATTTTAATGATTGATGACAATGAAATAATCCTATTTGAAAATATAGTTTATCTAGTGCTTTAAGTGTCCTTTAAATTGCTGGAATGAGAACTTTCCAATTTCTTTATGAAGGCACTTAGTGCTATAAACTTTCCACTTAGCACTGCTTTCAAGTTGTCTCATAAATTTAAGTATGTTGCCCCTTCATTTTCATTGATTCCTAGAAAGTCTTTAGTTTCTTTATTTCTTCCCTGACCTATTGGTTATTGAATAGCGTGTTGTTCAGTTTCCATGAGTTTATCATTCTCCTCGTGTTTCTGTTGTTGAAATGAAACTATGATGGTCTGATAGAATACAGGGTTATTCTAATTTTCTTGTATCTGTTAAGGCTTAATTTTTGAGCAATATATGGTCAATTTTGGAGAAGATTCCTTGAGGTACTGAGAAGAATGTATATCCTTTGTATTTGGGTGAAATGGTCTGTATGTATCAGGTCCATTTGATCATGGCATCTGTTATTTAATCATTTCTGTTTTGTTTCTGTCTCAATGACCAGTCCTTTGGTGAGCGTGAGGTGTTGAAGTCTCCCACTATTAATATATGGTGATCAATGCGTGATTTAAGCTTTAGTAATGTTTCTGTTACTAATGTGGGTGCCCTTGAATTTGAAGCATAGATATCATCTTGGTTGAAAGTCTGTTTTGTAGGATAATAGAATGCTCACTTAATAAAACTCATATAATACCTTTTAAAAATATTATATGAGTTTTATTAAGTGAGCATTCTATTATCCTACAAAACAGACTTTCAACCAAAATTAATCAAAAGAGATGAGGCAGGACACTTCATACTCCTCAAGGAAAAATACACCAAGATGATATCTATGCTTCAAATTCAAGGGCACCCACATTAGTAACAAATTTAATGTATTTTCATTTTCTTTCTATAAAAATTAACTGAGTTTAAGCAATTTATGATTGTCATGTAACTTAATATGAACAGCTTTTTTGAAAACTCAGAAATAATAGAAAAAATATTATAGAGGTAAAGTATGACTGGATATATTTCTCTCTTGTTTCAGTTTCCTGACAAATATAAAATGTGAATATTTATAAGTGATATGAGAGTACGTAAAAACTGCAAAGTATATTTTACAAGATAGTTAAGGAAATTTTACACACACACACACACACAAAAACAGAGTTCTTGACAAGGGTAATGTGGTTCTCCTGAGTTGTATATGGCAGAAGAGGAGGCAGCAATCCTGTGACAGTGCTGGTGATAGCAAAGACAATTTGTATCATCTTGAACATTCACTGAATAGCACCTATGAATATTATGTTTATTTCCTAAATCACCCTAGTCTGCCATTTCAGAGTCTAATTCTCATGAATGTTCATGTTTAGAAAAAGATTTTCTTAATATGGGACCATGTAAGAAGTGAATGCTTGAATTCTGATACTTTTGTACCATGAAATAAAAATTTATTTCTTAAATAGTGGCACACTATAGATATGCAAAAGCCATGCCTAAATTCTTAAATGATGTAGTAAAAATACTTTCTGATTCAAATCCAATTTCAGACTGTATTAGGAATATATTCATCAATGTGTCTATGCCAATGCGTTTGCTCAACTTTGTGATTATATTGTAGTTAATGACTTATCATCAATCAATATGCATGAATAGCACATTAGGGTTATATCACCACAATGTCTGCATCTACATTTAATCTAAATATATGAAAATTTCAATATCAACAAATTTTTGAAAAAATTAATTAGCCTTTTTAAAAAGGAATTATTCATTTTTTCTTTTATGTACACTGATATTTTTGCTGCATATTTGTCTGTGCACCATGTGTTTGCATGGTGTCTACAGGTAAGAAAATGGGGATAGATCCTCTGAAATGGAATTGTGAGTTCCTAAGTGGGTTCTGGCAGTTGAACCACCCTCCTCTAGAAGACCGGACATTGCTCTTAACTACTGAGTCTGCTTTCCAGTGCTACATTATGTTTTTAAATGTAAGAGTGAAAAATGGAAAGAGATCAGTTAATTGTACAAGGAAATTTATAAGAGCTATAATCCATGAGTCTACAAATATTTGACTATGTGGGCTATTTAAGAAATAGATAAATCATAAAATTTTGAAGTTAAAATGGTGCAGATGAGGTAGGTATATGCAGAGAAAATATTTTTGAGCTGTTTTATTATTCATATATATTTTATTAAATTATTCATATTACATCTCAATGGTTATCCTATCCCTTGTATCCTCCCATTCCTCCCTCCCTCGCATTTTCCCCTTATTCCCCTCCCCTATGACTGTGACTGAGGGAGACTTCCTCCCCCTGTATATGCTCATAGGGTATCAAGTCTCTTCTTGGTAGCCTGCTATCCTTCCTCTGAGTGCCACCAGGTCTCCCCATCCAGGGGATGTGGTCAAATATGGGGCACCAGAGTTCTTGTGAAAGTTAGACCCCACTCTCAAAAACAAAGAATTCCTGAAATGTGTGGACAAATGGATTGATCTAGAAATGATCATAATGAGTGAGTTAACCCAGAAGCAGAAAGAGTCAAATGGTATATACTCACTTATTTCTGCACACTAGCCCAAAGCGCATGTCCCATGAAAGTCTTCACTTATCAGGAAAGTGGGACAGAGGGGAGGACATCTTATTAAGAGAAGCATGGGAGAATGGAAGGATCCAGAGGATCCTAGATACATACAAGAAGAACATTATGATGGACAGATCTGGGCCCGTGGGTCCTCCTCAAACTATGGCACCAGCCAAGGACAATATGTGCAGTAAATTTCTACCCCCTACCCAGATCTAGCCAATGGACAGGACATTCTCCACAGTTGAGTGGAGAGAAAATCTTTATAGTGTGATTCTAGTGGGCAGCACATAATGTAATAGTGATAAAGGTATTTTCTGCAAGGATTCTTTATTTTTGGTATTCTTATGAGATAGACAATATACATTCATAGATGACTTGTAAGGACATATGGGTTGCTTACTTCAGGTTTATTACAGAGTCTTTGGTGAAATGGAAAATAATCATTGTATGGCTAACATTTTGCATATTGATTAAAATTGTTTTTAATGTTATCCTAACATAGTCCTCTACTGATTAAGAATCTCTAGATTAAAACATATTAGTGTCAATTACGTCTTTCCCACCCTCAATGACTATATTGCAAATGAATTAGATTAAATCTACTTATAAGGAAGTTGATGTTTTTCAAATGAAAAATGATTCATCAGTTACAAATTAAATTAGAAGAATTTGGTGCAGTCATTTGAATTGTTTTCCTCATGCTTAAATTGAAGGAACTAAAGCATATTACAGTAGGTCGAAATCAATTAGATGTGCTATGTTTCTGAACTCCCTGCCATCCATTTCCTAAGGATACAGGTGCTTTTATTCACTATATTAGATTGAGTTACCGGAGGCACATGTTAAGACAAGAAATTAAGTAAACCTGTTTTATTATGAAGTTCTTCTATGAAAAATCTTGAAGAGTGAAAAATGAAGCTGAAAAAAAAAAATATAGACCAATACGCATGTTTTTGTTTGGTGTCTGTTGCAATGATGAAATACTAAGTAATGCAAGTTTATGGAGGAAATGGCTTATTTGTCTTGCATATTCCTATCAGTGTCTATCACTGATGTAAATAAGAGCAATAAATGAAGGCAGGGATCCAAGTTAGGAACCTGGAGATAGGTACTTAAGTGGAGACCCTGCAAAGAAATATTGCTCTCTGGTTTGCTTCCTTTGGCTACATGTCTTGTACAGCCCAGGCATTCATGTGCAGTAATGCAACCTACTACACTGGTCCTGGCTCTTTCACATCAAATATACAAGTAGGAAAATGTGTCCGAGTCATATCCACAGGTCAATCTGATGGATGCAATTTCTTAACTTAGATACTCTCTTCCCAATTATGTCTAGATTAGTTCAAGACAAAACAAGGAGTACAAGACATAAACCAACAATATATAAAGCAAAATACTATGAAGCAGTTAGGTTTCTTTTCATCTCAAGAAAAGCTCTCAAGAACCTGCACCTCATATTTCAGGCTTGGCAAATTAGCAGAAGAGAAGCCTAAAGCTGATAGAATCCTGTAGAAATCATGGCGACTGTATACATGACAGAGGGAAACATCATCTCCCAGGCCCTCAGCCTCTCTCTGAATGCAACCATGCTAGACCTTGGCATTTAGAGAACAGTTTTCTCTGTGACATGCAGGCAAATATTATTGAGAGTGAAAAATTAAACGAAACAAGATTGGAAAAACTATTAATAATCTGGCTTTTGGGATCATATGTTAATGTCTTTATGTATCATATTTTAATAACCCTTCATTTATAAGGCTTCCATTGATTGAGATCTTCATTGTAAAAAGACATCTATAAGTAACTATAAATCATAATCCTTTGGGATGGTGTTATTTAGGCTACATGATTGGAAACTATACATTTTGTTGCATCCAGAATATGTACTTACTCATAATAATAAGCACACACTTTGAAGAAGAATCTCATATACTTGGTAGTTTGCCTTGCCGTGTGTAAGTATACCTAGATGATATACAACATTTAATAAATTTTAGAAATATCTTCAAAGTAACAATTTAATTAAATTGAAGGATCAAAAAGCATATTTATTTTATTACAAATATCAGGATTTTTGGCTTTTTAATAATCTAAGATTCAGAGACAAATTTTACAATATTGTGAAATTATCTAATATAAAACCTAAAAATGTATGGGCTAAATCTTGTTAAATTTAGTCAAAATAAAAAGGAGCATATTAAGCCAAAGGTTCTAAAAGAATTGGTGTTAAAACTCTAAGCAACCCATGAAATCAAGTAAAGCCTTTAACCAAAAGACAATTTACTGTGCTTCACACCTGCTCAATCAAAATTAAGTCATATCTGACACTATAAATTTAGAAAACTACCTGTAGCTGATGAGGCCATAGAACCTATAAGAGAACCTATCATAGTCATTTTCCTAAACTGGTATAATTCCTAACTGCATTCTAAATAAATGTCTAAGAATTGCCCATTGTAAATGAATACTATACCAAGTACACAATGTTTTTGAGTATTAGCTATAAAACTTTTTCTCTTAAATATTATATTCCTGAGAACAATATCCTAGAGCTTTCTTTCTTATATTGAAATCCAAGGAAATCTACTTAAAACAGTATCCATTAAAATACACTGTTTAAAAAATTTTGTATTATTTAAACATATTTTTATCTAAATATATTGAATGTCAGATTTGGTCTTAAAATATCATCTCATAAACACTACCAAATTAGTCTAACACTAATGGCCTATATGCTCCTGTTAACCTTTAATATACTTATATGCATTTCCCTGAGAACTGGATTCTAAATTCTCTGTTCTAAAAAGTATATTTGAGATGTAAAGTTTTGTGCCTACTTAACTAAAATATACTGCTGTAATGCAAATATAAGAAAGAATAAAATTGAGGATCATACTGTCCAGAGCTTCTGTGATAACAGAAAGAGACAGAGTAACCATAAGGCAGAATCACCACATAAGTTGTCCATATCTGCAGTGTCTCAGACCTGGGGACAGGTCACAGTGTTCCCACTTACAGTGACCAAAGAAAGTCCAGATGGCTGTTGTGGCCGTTGCACCACTCAAGTGTAGCATTTATTTTCCTTCCTGTATCCTTGCTGCATGCCTCTTTAGTACATTTTAAATTAGCTTTCAGAGGCTGGAGTACCGTCATTAGTTGTACTTGGTGCGCCTGCTGCATTCTCCTGGCCATGTAGCAGGTGCTCATATGTTCTGCTTCAGACATGGTTGATCTCCTGAGACCTAAGAATCTTCATATCTCAAGTATCATCTTGGCTATGGAATCATCTAGAGCCTACCCATGAGCATAACCATTAACTTTGTAAGTAGAATCTGGAGTCCATATGGCACTTTTCATGGAAAATTTTGAAAACAAATTGAAAATTGATAATGGTATTTTCCTTCTAAGATATCGTAGCTTTCTTTTTGTATACTCCATGTAACTAGTATATTTTTCAGTAAAAATATAAAAGAAAAATGAAAGAGTTGAAACCATACTGTGTATATCTATATAAGGAAATATGTATGGGTATACATATATATGAGTGTATGTATATTTTATGCATATGTAGACTCATTAATATATATGTATGTATACATATACACATACATACCTCCTCACTGTTTCCCAAATTAACCTCTTATAAGATATATTCAGGGTATCTGAACTTCCAAGCACTTCCTAGTCCTCAAGAATTTCCTTTGAAATACTGAGTGCATATGTATCTGAGGAAATAATTTCCTTGGTAACCTTCTAAATGTACATATTCCTGGAACTTTCTAAAGTGATGTCTTTTAGATAAGTTTACACTGCTATACCTTAGAGACTGTGATAGATCAGTTCTGTCCAAACGCTGAGATTCCCCCAAGGCACATTTCCTATCATCCCTATGAACATTTGTAGATTTATTTCACCACAGTTTTCACCTATATGCCATTCATCACCTCCTTGTCTATAATTCTAAATGTGCCCCTTTCTGTCTAGAGTACATGGTTTTAAGTAGTTTCAGACTTAATGGTGCTACATCCTGAATGCTGTGCTGTTTACAAAGTTGTTCTCTAAAATTAATTAGTATGTATAATTTAAATAAAGCTTAACCCAGATTCCCAGGACATTGAATAATGTGAATAAATACATGACAAATGGTCTGTAGGCCAATTACTAACTGCATAGACTGAAATCTATGAGCCTGAGTTTTAGCCAGAAGCAAGTGTTCTCTGAGCTCCAAAAGGAATCACACATTAAACTTTTCCCAGGTGCGTACTAAGGCTTCTCTAACCTTCGTTTTCTAACTACACCTAGGTTTGTTTTTTCAATCCTAAACTGACACATTCTTCCTGCCCCCCCTTTTTTTAGTATTCATTTAGCCTCTGATCATTATAAGAGATTATGTGACAAAAACAACCTGAAGAAGAGAGAAAATTATGGGGATATATTCTTTTATCTATTTCACATCATCCTTGGCTCTTCTGATTCTGGCCATTTGGTGACGCACAGTGTCATCTCAGTGTTAGCATATGTCAGAGACTACTCATCTGATGACAGGAAGTAAACCAAGATGGGTGCAACTGACAATTGGTCATATCTTTAAAAAGTGCACACACCCAGGTATCTACTTACTTGATTCCTTGAATTTTTTAGCATTGCCCCAAATTATTCTACCAGCTGACTGTCAAGCATTCCCTGCATGAATCTCTAGGAGATATTTCATATTCGAATCATAATAAGCCATAAAAATATTATGTTAGAAACTTAGTTTTATGTCATATAAGCAACTATCATTACATACTTACCATACAACACTGTTCTTGAGGAAGTTAGTAGCCTCAAGTTTAGTAGAAGAAATAGATGTCTGTTTAATACTGAAGCAATGATAACTCAGGATTCACGAGGGGAGAGTAGAAGAAGAGAGAGAGAGAGGGAGGAACTGAGGGAGGGAGAGAGGGAGGGAGCAGGGAGGAAGGGACAGAGACTTAATTACGCCACTGGAGAAAAGACAGACAGAAATATTTTACATTTCCTATTGCCCTTTAATAAATGGCAATTTTATGCACTTGAACATCAACAGGATTTAATATGTAACATTCATTCTTTATTTAAGGTGAAAGAACAGCCAAGTCTCCAGGAAAACTGGTTTCTGTAGAATGCATTTCAGATTCACCTGTGGGACTTATTAAAGACAATGGTGCTTACAGCCCTCATTTTTGATCCAGCATAATTGCTGAGAGGTCTGAGAATTTCAATTTTCCCAGGTAACCAGATGATGCTGATGCAGATGGACCAAAAAGCATCCTTTTAAAACAGTGTCTCTATTACCACCTTATCACACTGCTAAAAGGGAAGTGATTTTCCCCCATGTTAATTCAGCAATTACTTCTTTAGAAGATATGTTTTTACAGTCATTCTCTGTTGAGGTACCTGCTATAATTTACTTACTGGTATCTCCTTTATAATTTTCAACTAAATGGGCATATTTGTATGTTTGATTGCTATTTGGGTAACTTTTCGATTCAATAAATGAGAACAAACAAAACATTTTTATCCATTATTTCACTTTATGTAAAATTTCTCCAGTTTCCACTTTCATATAATTGTATCAGTTTCATAGAAAAATATGAAAATATACATAGACATTTGAAATCCCACAATATGGTATCATGGATTTGAGTGGCATGATGTAGATTGCTTTATAAAGAATTGAAACATGTTTTCTTAGATACTTTTTAAGTGGAACGATGAAAGAGCCAGGAGAAGACAGGAGTCTGTTGAGTTCAGAGAAGAGTCCATGAAAGCATACAGTAATTGGGCATTAATACCTTTCCACAGATGTCTAAAAAGTGACTTAGTAGAAATTCTTTATACTTCTAAACAAAGATTTCTCTTTCTTTTTTGATAATTACACACACACACACACACACACACGCTTTCCCCTCAAACACTGTAATATCTCTCCAAAATTACTCCTTCCAACATTGTCCTTATTTGCTTATAATCCATTAAATATAATGATAGATATCCATTATTGCATAATTGCATTAGTGTAGGTATATCCCCTGGAACACGAGAAATCAACCAGTGTCGATATCCTCAACAAAGAATGGTTCTTCTTCCCCCAGCAACAAAACACGCCCAACTGTGTCTCAGTGCAGGCTATGGTATGTGGGTCATCTGCAACATCTATATTTTGAGTGGTGATTGGTCTTTTATAGGATTTGCACAGTTAATCATGGCTGCCATGAGATCACAATTGCATTAATCATGTCATAAGCAGAGAAGGCAGCATTTCATATCCCTCCTCTTCATCCATTGCCCTTACATTCTTTGTATAACCTACGCATTGATATTTCTTGAGTGTTTGGTAGTATTAATACTGATATTCCATTTGTGGCTGGGTGTTGAGTCTGTTAATGTTAGTACTATGATCATTCATGCATTTCTATCATGCTGAAATAGAAGCTTTTCTTATCAAGGTTGAGAACAACTCAAGTCTATGGATATAAACATAGATACTTAGAAGATGATCTCAGAAATGAGTACTTATCAATAACAATAGTACTTTCTACCCTATAGCCAATGACTTGCCCCTACTACAGAGATATTCTGAACATTAGTGTTTACTGCTGCTTTGTTGACAATAGCTAGGTGTCTTAGCAGGTGATTCTATTGTTCTGATAAAACACCATGACCATAAGCACATGGAGTGCAAAAGGTTTTTTTGTTTGTTTTGTTTTGTTTGTTTACTTGCTTGTTTGTTTTTGTTTTTTTTCTTTTTTCTTTTCATATTGCAGTCTATCATAAGAAGAACTCAGTATAGGAACTCATGACAGGATCCTGAAGGCAGGAACTAAAGCAAAAGATTTAGAAGAATGTTCTTTACTGGCTTTCCCCTGTAGGATAGGCACACTCATAACAGTTATCAATGAATAAAATGCATCCCAAGCTTGCACAGAGATCAATCAGGTGGGGAAATTTTCCCAATTAAGTCTCCCTCTCAGCTGGGTGTGGTGGCTCAGGCCTTTAATCCGAGTACTCAGGAGGCAGAGGCAAGCAGATGTCTGTGGGTTCGAGGCCAGCCTGGTCCACAAAGTGAGTCCAGGACAGCAAGTATTGATACACAGAGAAACTCTGTCACACACACACACACACACAGAAAAAAAGTCTCCCCTCTCCCAAAATCCCTCTAGCTTAAGTCAAATTGAACATGAGAAGTACTTCTGACATGTTTTTCTGCTCTGGAGACTCTTTGCCCTCTATTGGATTGCTTTGTCCAGCCTTAATATGAGGGATTTTGCTTTGTCTTATTGTATCTTATTTTGCCCTGTTTTGATATAGTCTCTTAGAGACTTTCTCTTTGAGGAAGAAACCATGGTGAAGTTTATCTGGGTCATAAGGAATGTGAGGACAGTTAGGAGGAATGGAATAATGAGACACTGTGGTTTGGATGTAGTATCTGAGAAGATAATCTATTTTCAATTGAGAAGGGGAAAACTATCAAGAAATGGAAATAAATCTACATGCACACTGTCAGTCAAATGGAAGAGTGGAGAAGTATTACACATATATACAATGGTATAATGCTCAGCTATAAAGAAAACACATAAACTATGAAAGTAAATGGCTAGAAATGACAAAAATTACACAAAGTGATGTGACTTAGGTGCAGAAACATGCACACTGTATGGCTGCTTTTATATGTAAATTCTAGTTCCAAAAAGAGTGTGGGTAGGGGGTGGTGTGAGTGTGTGTTTAACTTGGAACACAAATGGAAGCCAACCAAGCAGAAAAGGTCCTTTGCTGGAGGCCATTAAGGGACAGATCTAGTAGACTATGGACAAAATGAAAGTAATTAATTGGATGCTCAAAGAAAACAGGCTATATCGAGAAGACACACGATAATGTGAGGGATGAAGGGCTTTACCAGACCAAAATTAGATGGCTGTGTGGGAAGTGATATGGAAACCTATTATCCCATAACTCAACTTTTTAAGAAAGTGCATGGCCAGTAGAATACATATGAAATTAAAGAAGAGGATGATATTGTGGGTTAAATGACAGGGTGAGGATGGCAGTGAGTGAACTGGACAGAGCAGGCAGTTATGGGTTGGTTAACTGAACTAAGGATATATGAGCAAGCCACGTTAGTAAGCTGCTTTTAAAATGCAACTTTTTGAGCACAGTGTCCACATACTTAATCTGGTGATCTGGGAAGGAGAGGCATTCAGATCTTTGGGAATTCAAAGAAAGCCTATTTTACATCCCAAGTTCCAGCCTACCCAGAGTCACAGGATCAGACCAGGTCTCAATTTTTAAAAAAGTAGAACTTAAAAAAATTTTAATTGGAACTACCTTCATGGGTGGACAATGTCACTCCCAGAAGACATATATTATTAAATGAAAATTGCAACATAAGATGTTAGATATCTCCTTAAGAGTTACTGTTCTGGAAGGACACAGGGCTCTCCAGAAGGACAGAAGTCATAGCCATTCGGTTAATCACCATAACTACCGTAACACAATATTTCTGGAAACACCAGATATTTTGACTATATGTTATAGAGAAATCAATTTCATAGCACCGGGGAAACTTCCTCCTGGCTGGCTACCTTTTATAGTATTGGAAGATGTTATGAACCTTGCCAAGGGAAAAATGACATCAAAAGTTTTACCCAGCTGTTGATACTACAAACTTCAATACTAATCTAACAAGAAATATGTGTCCATTAGTATGACTGTGGCATTATTGTTCTGGGGCAAGTAACTGTTTTCTCAATGGATTTTAGGCTTGCTTCACAAAAGATCATTTAAGGACAGACAGTACAATAATAGGTTCTATGCTTCTTGGTTTTTACTCTTCAGATTGTGTTTTAATTACATTTCTCCCTTCCCTTTATTCCCTCAAAACTCTCCTTCAAATTCATGGCCTATTTGTTCATCAATTGCTATTACACACATATACCACTTTTGATACATTCTTGCAAAAGACATGAATTTTTCATTTTACAAAGATATTCACTAAGAACTGGAGTAAGAACTCTGGTCTCTGGTTCATGGTAAAAATCTAGAAGTTAGATAATATCTTCATTTTATTACATGACTTTTCAATAAGCATAATACTGAAGGCAGCAATTTAATGCCAACCCTGATTCAAAGCCATAGGCAGACGGCCTAATCCAAGTTATTTGTGCCATGGAAAGAAATGTGGCACGTATAGAGCCAAAAACAGTGGAATCAGTTTACAAAACACTATCAATCAATCCCAGATCCAAGGTAGCCACAAGAGTAGGTTCAATATGTCAATAAGACTGAACTAAGAGGCCAATGATAGAGTAGGACAAAAATATGCCCTGTGAGATGATTACTGATACATATAAAACTCACTCAGAGGATTTCAATAGTCTAAAGGGATGACACTAGGGGAGTAAGTCTATAAAATACTTTATAAATCTATCATGATTAATATCTGCTTTTGTCCAGCACTGTAACTATGTAGCTGGGGAAATGCCTAAGGTGCATGAAATACTAAATCTATATTCATGAAAGAATTTTGAAAGGATTAAAAAACAATTACCCTGTAAATAAAAAAATTTAGCCTCATTCTGGAAAAATAATAGATATTGTTATATAGGGAAAATATGAGTTAATTTTTTTGGTTATTTTGCAGAAGAATGCAGTTCTAAATTAATAATATTAGATTCAGCAACAGACCAATTTAGCTAAATAAATGGATAATATAGTCTGTTGGAAATATTGACATATATAGAGAGTCATTTCTATGTTATTGGAAATATAATTTTCCATAGTGGAAAGATCTGTTTCACCTTTTACAAAGTTATTTTTATCATTTCTAGATTAAAATGTTATTAGTTTGAGAAGATTCACCATAGTTTTCAAAAGTAAATTTACTCATATGTCTTACTAGTATAATATATTACATACAAATGTATTAAAATCCACTTTAAATAACCAACTGACTCCAGGATGAGGGGTTCCCTGGAGTTAGAGCACTAGCAACACAGGAACAAGATTGCCCTTGTCACAGGGGCATAGCACGAGCTGCCACATTGCACAGATTCAAAATGAAAAATGCAGTGACTGAGACTGAGAAAGACAAATGTCTCGTGTTTTCATTCTTCTGTAGATGCTCCATATTATTTGGAATTAAAAGTTCATGTAATTCAAGGAGGGGACTCACTTGTTTACAATTGGTAACAGTATTCTACATGAAGAGGACTTAATATTCAACAATGTACAGGGGATTGTGCTCACTGAAAACTCAAATTCCTTAAACTTTGGCTTTAAAACTTAGATTAAGTGTTAGTGCTAATGTGACTAACGTGTGTGAGGAAATATTGAAAAATACAATCAGAGTCAATATTTTCCATTAAGTACAAAAAATAGAAAATAATAATTCTATACCGTATACCTCTATAAGAATTTCAAATTTTCTGAGGGGGATTTCTTCCCCCTGTATATGCTCATAGGGTATCAAGTCTCTTCTTGGTAACCTGCTGTCCTTCCTCTGAGTGTCACCAGGTCTCCCTCAGGAACAGTCATAGTGGAGGGGAATAAGGGGAAAATGGGAGGGAGGGAAGAATGGGAGGATATAACGGATGGGATAACCATTGAGATATAACAAGAATAAATTAATAAAAACTAAAATAAAATAACAAGCATTATATAATGCACACACACAAAGAATTGCAAATTTTAAATACAAACAGAGTTCAAGTGATATTACATGCCCACATATGAAACATTTTTATTTTAATTAAGCAATCTAAGTAAGTATTCGGACTCAAGGAATTTTTCAAAGTCACCTAAACTTATTTATGAGTTTCATTTAACTTTAAAAAGAAAATTCTATGTATTTTAAAAATGAAAAAACCACAGTATTAAATATCAATTCCCATTTTCATATTTAATCTTCTGAAAATAAAAGTAAATCCCTAGGGAATTTGATGCATTGAACTTTTAAAGAATAAAATGTGTGTTTGAAAATTACATGTGTAATTGGATATCCATGTGTAAATGGATACTAAAAATAAGATTCATATTTTATCATAATATAAGAGAACCTCAGGAAATTTCCAAAATATATATGTGTAGACATTGTAAAGATAGCTATTATAAATATGTTCCATGCAGTTAATTAATTTGAATAAAAACATCCTTGAGATTATTTTTTTTGATTACTATTCATCCTGGCTCAAATTGTAAACATCAATTATTCTTCTAAGAAGGTATTGTTCTACTGATGTTGCTCAGTTTTTAGGTATTTTGGTTTTTTTACTTATTTTTAGTTTTAGTTAGTTTTTGTCATGTCCCTATTCCTCCTTTTCTCCCAGTCCAACCCTCCTTCCCTCTTTCCCCTCTCCCCCCACCCTCCATGTAGTGGATGTAAACATGTTTTTGTTTTGATCCCAAGTGTGGATATAAACATTTTTCCCTCAGAAAGGAAGCTCCTCTTCCCATCCACTGGCAAGGCAGTCCCACCAGGAGGGAGTCCAGGAGATCCCAGAGTCTGTATCTGAGACAACCCCTGCTACCTTTACTAGAGGACCCACATGAAGCCTGAGCTGCCCATTGCCTACATCTGTGTAGGGGGCCTAGGTCCAGTCCATGCATGGTCCTTGGTTGGTGCTTCAGTCTCATGAAGTGTCTCTTGGCCCTGGCTAGTTGTGGAGCTTCTGTCACCTGTACGTCCTTTTCTCCTTCTCACACTTTATCATAAGACTCCCTAAGCATAACTTAATGTTTGGTTGTGATTCTCAGCATCTGTTTCAAACTGCTGACAACTCTGATAACAGAATAACAGAATATCGCTAATAGTGTCAGAGGTTGGCTCTTTCCCAAGGTGTGATTTCTTAGATAGTTTTACCTAAATGCTAAATTTAATTATCTTGTGAAAATTTAACATACATAATTTAAACCATTTGAATTTTAAAAGTTTGCATATTTTATCATATTGTTAATGTTTAAAAAATTCAGGTTATAATTTTATATTGTTTAACTTGAGATAGACTATATTTTACCTAATTCAAAATATTTTGATCAAGATCACTATTATTATATGGATATTTTAATTTATTCATATACATTATCCAGAATCTTAAATCAGAATACTAGTGTGCGTTTATGGCCAAGAAATACTTTGGCACAAAGAACAAAAAATATACAATTGTTATCTACTTATGTATAGGTTCTCATGGTATTTTGTTTATTATTACATTATCATGAGTGCAAATATACCTGTATATTCATTTCTTTATAGGATAATGAAGATATACATTACTCTAAACAGTAATGAAATTATTATTTTAAGTTTATCAAAAGCATCAAAAACAAAATAATAAAAGTATATAATGAGTAAAAATCCTCAAATCTTTCTTGTATATTTTGTTGAATTTGTATATTTGAATAACATTTATTTACATGTATTTACTTTAATTTAAAATAGACAGAATTAGCAATTAGATCATTTATCTGAACTATACATTTTATTTTCCCAGTAACATTAGTAAGACTTTTAAGCTGCATTATCAACTTGACTAGACTTAGAACTTCCAAGGAGACTCACATCTGGATGTGCTTGCATAGGTGTTTCCAGAGAGGAGTAATTGAGAAGTGAGGATCTGTCACCAATTGGAATTTACTGGGCATGAGCTGATGCTTGAGCTGAATAAAAAAGGGAGGGGGACTATTAAGTCCTGACATCTTTCTCCCTCTGCTTCCTGTTTCATCTGGATTTGACTAACTCCCACATAATTCAGATTCCACATGTGAAGGAAGCTTAATCCACATGTGAAGGAAGCTTATTCCACCATGTTTTTCTACCTTGCTGGAAAGTAACTTTAAAGCAGTTAGAGATCTTACTTTTATGGTCCTCTTAATATCACACCAAACAGAAGGGAAATGTTATCTCTAATTTGCATAATATTTAAAATGGCTCGATGTAAACATCTTGTCCATGCATTATCAATTAATAAGGACAGAATTCATATATGATTTCTTGCTCTACAAACTCTCTTACATATAGATTCATTTCCAGTAAAATTATATGTCATGCCTTTTCATGTAGTAAATTGTGTAACATTAATTATTCTGCATGCACCTAAACATCTAAAACTTGTACCTTCTGTTTCTGATTTAGGAACTGTGAGATGTTTGTTTATGACACATGATATTCTCTATTCCGATACTGTATGACGTCATGTCAGGACTTCAGGTATGCAAAAACAAAAGATTCCCCTTGTTTCATTTCCAGTAAAATATCAAAAAGAAAAAAAGAAGCTGTAGACAAAGCATTGAATTATCTAGTGTCTTAGATTTTCATCAGGCACTGAATGCATTCAATCACCCTTCTGTATCCTATAAATTTCATGATATTAGAAATTGCTAGGCGAGTCTTGGGTAGAAAAAAGACATCAACAGTCTTAACCATCTGTGAACCACATGAATTAAAATAATGGTCAGTGTGTCAAGAGGAACTGATGATTACAATAATGGCAGAAATATAAAGGGGACAACCAATGACTTTCAAATAAAACCTGTGCCACAGGAGAAATCAGATGACTCAAACTAGAAATCAGTCTCTAGCACTTAGTTAGAAATTTCACGGTTGTCCAGGGTGTTATTTTGCAAAATGCACATAGAAACAAACTGCATAATAAAGTCTTATCTTTCAAGTCATGTGTAGGTTTATGCAGCTCTCATAGCTCATCAGAGAAGGCTGTATTTTCAATGGATAGTGGCTTGTTCAGAAACACAAAGCAGTTAAACATGTCAGAAAATAAATGACTGTGTGGTGCTCAGCTTCAAATTAGATGTCTATATCACACTCATCTCTCTGAGATTCAAAAACCATCAGGGAAGAACGAGCATACTAGTGGGTCTTAAGAACCACAAATCAAGGGGGACTGAGCTAAAATTGGTTCTTCTGTACATGACAGGACCACTATACACATGAACTCAAATAGCTGTAGTTACTTGCATATGTCAGCCATCGTCCGAGTATGGACTGGGAAAAGCTTCATAAATCTTTACCTCTAAATAAGAAGTTATGAACAGCTGATGGCATCTGAAGAAGAAGTCTCATTTGCTTCACAGGTTCCAGAGCAGTTGGCCACGCTCCATGGCATGATCTCATATCCTGCAGTATATGGACTACCAAAACAGGAGTATGTGTGTTATCAAATCAATAAACTTAAGTAAAAGATGGCATAAATTGAGCACTTGGAATATTGATATGGATGTGGGAAGACTCAAGGGGAGAAGCTGAGATGAATAGAATTTAAATATATTTATGACTTTTTTAAAATTTAGCAAAATCTTTAAATACATTGTATACCACACAATGAATGTAGAATAAATGGTACTGAACTTAAGAAAGTGGCAAAGAAAACAGAGGAAGAGTTGGAAGAATATTAGAAATGATATAAATATACTCATCTATGGAATTCTCAATTGCAAACAATAACCTAAAAAATGGAGCTCAAGTTTTTTAATATGTTTTTTATTTTGATGGTTCCTAATTATCTTAAGGGACTTTCTACTGTTTCTATAATCTTTTTATTCAGACCATCAGGTCAATAGCTGTTATTAATAAAACAAACTAAATATAATATTATTTTAGTTTAACATTTAATGATATCAACAAGTGACAACAAGAAACATTTTGAGAGCTAAATTTCACTTTATGACAACATAATGGACAATTCTTAGAACCTAGAGTGAAAAATACCTTAGAGCTCATCAGGATTTGTTACACAGCGATGCTTTCCGGAGTGAGAATACAAATACATTTACTGTTACACGTTGGAGGTCTCTGTTTTGAGGTGTTTTTTCTTTATCAGATATTTCAATAACAAAAATGCCTACATGTAATCTAGTGTGTGTTCAATGTTCAGTTTCTTTGCAATAGTGTCAGGATGAGACTTTCACATTTTTGGCATTTCTCCTGACCATCTGAAAAGAAATATAAAAAAATCTAGGTATTTACTTTTCCTTTCATAATACTCCATGTGGTTTTGTATTATTATTGACACTCATTTATAGAAGAATAGTAAGGATTTTTGTTTTGTTTTCTGCAGTTTTCATCCTAATAGTTGGATATGTGTTCATTTGTTTGTGTTTCAGGTTTTCTTCTTGATTATTCAGAACATAATAATCCATTGGAGCCATAAATAACGCCAACTGATTCTCAAGTATCTCTAAAACACCAAATTAAAAATGAGATAGCAATTTGTTTATAGTTCATGAATTGTGAAATTTTAACATAAAATGGAATGTGAAATTGCTCCTGTTCTCCTGTTCCTTGAACTGAGACTCTGTCATAGAAATTTGGGTTATCAAAAAACACGAAAACAAACCATAATTAAAGACATAAACATTATGGAGAAAAATAAAAATCCATATTTTTACACTATAAATTTCAAGTGCAAATAAAGAACAATCCAATTAGATCTGTGTGATCCCTTCTGAACAGTGGAAGCTTTGAGACAATGGAAACACAATGTTGATTTGGTATGGAAATTTTTCTTTGGGTAGAGAATTAAAAATACAAATAGCTAGACTGAGAATCTGAATATATGTTACAGAATCTTTGATCCCATTGTAATCCCTGAGATTGAACTGTAAATCTCTATTTCTTTTGGATGAACCCTAACCCACCTTTAATTCAAGAACTTTCTGTTTATTATAAACAGGTGATTAAGGTGCCAGCCTTACAGAGTTTTAATCCCAGAGTTATCTCTACACGGACTTAGCAAATTTAATCCTAGGTCAAGAGGCAGAGCAAGAAACCAGACAACAGAGATTAAAGAGTGGGAGGGACTTTGAGTCGAGGGGTATTTAAGACATGCTGTAAAAGTAAAAAGTGTCTTTGGTGCTTCTTTGGGTTGGGATTTTAGCTTGGTGCTGAGAGCTTCTCAGCTCCTTGGTCTTTGGCTTTTTGGACTTTGACCTTGGGTTTCTTTGCCTTTCCTCCTGGCCTATCCAATGAGCTCGTGAGCCTTTGAGGGCTTTTCCATCAGGACATGAGCTGGGTAGAAAGGTCAGCTGTTTGCTTTCTCTGCCTCTCTGAGCTAGCAGATTTTTCGCCCTAGCATCTGGCTCCTGTGTCTTTATCGGTAAAATAGAATGATCAGGGATTTTCAATTAACTCTACAAGCATACATAAAAACAATGGCTAGACATAAATGCTAATAGTTGTTAAAAATCTGCCTGTGTTCTGATCTGTTACTCTATATTGTGTAAAAAGGGATTTTTACTTCAGAGTGTGGCTTGAGCCACTCTTCCTTTTTCATTTGTACACATAAACTCAACTCTACAGTTCTGCTACAACCTAAAACCCTGCTATAGCAGTAAAGCAGGTACAGCACTGCTTCTATGTCAGAGGTTCACAACCTGTGAGTTGAAACCCCTTTGAGTGTCGAATGACACTCTCACAGGCATCAACTAAAGCCACTGGAAAACACAGATATTTACATTCTCATTCATAACAATAGCAAAATTACAGCTATGAAATAGCAACAAAAATAATTTTATGTTTGGGGATCACCGCAACATGAGGAACTGTACTAAAAGGAACCAGCATTAGGAAGGTTGAGAAACATTGTTCTATGGAGACTATAGGTATTTCTGTAAATTGGTACATACAGGTTTTTTTTTCCCATTTCTACCAGTTTCCTAGCTCTAGCTTCTCATCCTTTAAAATTCCCAAGTAATTGATACCTTTACATACATTCTGTAGTTTAAAGAGATATTAGGTATATAACAGATAGATTGATGTTTTTGAGGATAATGATGAAGTTGAATTTGCGTGTATGTGTTTGTATATGTGTGTATATACATACATACTATGTGTTGTATAATGTGTGATTTATTGGTCAATATGAGTAATTAAGAAAATAATAATAATAATGAAAATTAGTTCACCTTACAACTACATGGAAGGCAAGAGTATCTGAGAATTGGCTGCCATTGAAACAGCTATTTATGAACTTATTTTTGCTCAGTATATTCTGGCATTGTGAAAAGACACTGATGTGTTTATGTTTCCAAAATACTATGTTCACCATATGAACCGTGCCCACAACCCTATGTCAGTCAGCCCAGTGGCAATTTGTGAGTCTTGAGAAGTCATGCGGTCTACTTCTACTTAGGCTTATCCATGAAAGTCCAAATGTGTTCCTAAAAGTCATCTAACTGCTCTTGCTTCTAGTTATCCCAACCCCATCATCCATTAGCACCCGCTGCTACTCAGCACATACCCTTGTGCTGTCTTTTCTGTGTCTCTTACTTTTTTAATTATCTGAAAATGCCAAGTGATAGTGTAAGGGCAAACTTAATGCCATATTCTATATGTAATGTATATTCTACAACTAATGTCGTGGTCTGTGAATCTTCTGTGAGAACTTGTCCTCCAGGTGATTTCACTTCTTCCTGTTTTCAGGAATAACTACACACTGCCATAAACTGGACCTGCTAGCAGTCTCTAGAAACTCTACTGGAGTGATTAGCTACAATTCACTCCCAATGATCCTCTGAGATTAAAAAAACAAAAAACAAAAAACCAACCAACTAACAAATCTCCCCTCCAGACTCAGTCTCCACCCAACCTGCCAAAAAGTCAACATTCCTGTGTCCCACAATGTCCCTGAAGATCTAGCCTCCAGCCACAACCTGGCTAAAAGTCGATACTGTGACCCACACACACACACCTCCCCGCCTTGCTCCACCTTTCCCTTTATAAGCCCATTGCCCGTGAAGATCAGGGTCATTCTCCTATCCTGCTGTGTCAGGAAGGATTGTGGTCTGAGGCTCCAGCCCGTGATACAGGACCCTGTGTATGTTACATCGATATCACGTCCTAGTGGTCATTTTGTGGGTCTCTCCATCTGGGTGATCTCGGTATTACACTGGGTGATTTCAATATTATGATAGTGGCTCTGATTCTTTGCATATAGAAAACTCTTGGGTAAATATTTTGTTGTTATCTAAATATTTGCCTCATGTTCTCATAGAAGGAAATAGAGGTAAGACATCAAATATCTTTACCATGTGCAAATTCCATTATTGTCCTCTGAGAAGTCCATAATACTATAGGTCATTGTGTTACTTAAGATTTTGCCAAGACGAAAAGAAAAATCCGTTCAAACAATATAAAGCATGTCAATATTTTGTTTATAAGACTTTTAACGTTGGCTATTTTTTTTTTCATCTAGAAAAACATGAAAGGAAAATTAACAACAACAAAAAGTTGTCAGCAGTAGAACGCAGGTCCTTACCTGCGAGAACTCTACTATCCAAGGCATAAGTCACGTATGCCTAGTTTCTCCTGCCTATGTGCAGGGCATCAGTTATACATTAGCTAGGCCCATGTTTCCATAATGAAAACTATAGGAAAAGAAGCCTTGTTCTGTGTCTTTCTTTTATGGCTCTGAAATTGTGATCTCAGTCTTTCTGCTCCACTGAAGGTTGTGGTGCTAATCAATCTCTTGACTAAGAAAGATATATTCAGTTTTTCTCTGTCTGTCTCTGTCTGTCTCTGTCTCTATCTCTGTCTCTCTGTCTCTCTGTCTCTCTGTCTGTCTCTGTCTCTGTCTCTCTGTCTCACGCTGTGTCTCTCTGTTTCTGTCTCTGTCTCTCTCTCTCTGCCCCTCGCTCTCTCTCTCTCTCTCTCTCTCTCTCTCGTGTGTGTGTGTGTGTGTGTGTGTGTGTGTATGAGTGCACATGTGTGTAAGTGTGTAGGTGTGTAAAAGCCTAGCAGTCCTGCTTGTGCTTAAACCCCAAAAATCCTTAGGTATGTTTAGATGCCTGCCCCTCCTGTGTGTGGGTTTCCTGCTCTGAATTTCCACATCTATTTCCCCAATTGTTCTCCCCACTAAGCCATTTGCCCTTCTTACCAGGCCCTTTGACTTTCTCTTCACCAATAATTTGTCATTTCCAAAAAGAGTTTTCTGCCTATTAAGTGGTTTCAAACTTCCTGCCATGGCTTTTCACTTTAGGAAACAGGCATTTCAAATTTTTAATGAACTCCAGCATTTGCCTTCTAGCATGGAGCTGTTTCTTTAGTGAGCTGCTGTTGTCTTTAGAGAGTCTCATGGTCCACACTGGGAGTCCTCTTTATCTTGACTATTTTAAAAATAAATCTTCATGTTACACCAGAGGTTCTTCCACAGAGTCCCCTCTTTTGCAGGTCCCAGCCAAGATTGTATACTTGGTCTTCTCTTATTGCATGCCACGTTGCCATAGACCTACTCTTGTAGCCTAAATACGTCTTCAAAAGAAATATGAAGCACAGGGAAATCTTTATTTCCTTCTTCCACCTTTTTAGACAAGGTTCAAGCATCAAACACAGGAATTGATGGCAGCCACACCTACACCATTGCCTTAATTTCAACCTTAAAGTTCTTTGTTGTTAGAAAAATAGCAGAGAATAAATAATTTCTTTTATAATATTATTTGTTCATGAACAAATTGGATTATTACCAATGGCCTGAAACTGTACCACTGGTTTTAACGTTACTGGGACCCAAATAGCTTAAAACCATGCAATGACAAATTTCCAAAAGCTCCTTATATCAAGGTCTTCGTTTCCTCAGCTCCACTTGTACCACTTCTCTTCATAGCCAAGACGTAAATGTTTTTATTCCCTCAGCTTAGAAGATAAGGGCTATACCTAGATGGTTTTGTTCACTGCTACTTTCATCTGCTTACATTTATCCCCCTCTCTTTAGTAACTTATTCAGTGAACTCTTTCAAGAAATCAACAAATCTTCCTCCAGTGAGTTTTATAATAAATGAATACTGTCCTTATGTATGGATTCAGATTCAAGCCTCTAACCAAAGGACTAACTTATGACTATTCACCACAGAACTTGGAGACGTCCCAAAAAATGGGGGCCTCCCTTAAACAGCATTAAGTAGCAATGCTTATTTTGATGCTCACTAATTCTTTACTCCTTAGCCCTGTCTAGTTTTCAATAAAGTTATCTCTGTTTTCTTTTTTAAGACAAAAGCAGGAAAGCTGAAAACGTTTGAGAGGAAGTTCTAACCTGAAATGGCTATAAGCAAGGCAGGAACATCTGCACATGTTTGCCAAACAGATGTCAGAAACAGTCTGATTTTTCTCATGTAATGCATGTCTCACAACAACTGGTTTCTTTTCCCCTTTATGGATAAACAGTGTTTCTTGTAATAAATTGTAAGCTACAAATCCACAAAGTCCAGATTCTTCCTACAATGTAAGATATCCCATTCCCTTAAAAGCCTTAAAAGAAGACATTCACCTTTGTTTAATGGGGATGGAATGCTAATTCAGAATCCTTGCCATGTATTTATCTTTACTTAGTATCAAGAACTACTCTATGCTCCAGAGTATTTCCTTGTGTGGCCCTCTTTATAAGAGTGTAAATGTTGTTTTTATTTATTCAGATGAAGGGTTGAGATGAGAGCCATGCTTAGTCTTTTCTAGCTCTTTCTGAACTCTCCCTGGCTAATTCAACTCAGGTGTTCTGGCCTAAACTCCTCTCCAAGCTGACTAACTCAAACTGGCTTCGCTTGGCTTCTGACTAAATTGTTCTGTTTGGCCTCAAACTAATTCTAGCAGTATGTTTTCATCATCTGGCTTCTCATTTTGTGCCTCATTCTGTTTTCAAACAGTTTTCAAAGTTGTCTTTGTACAAATTTCCTACTTAAAAAAAAACTCTCAGTAAAAACTCTCCTCTCTCCCTGTGCCGTTCTTAGGTAGCTTTGGGTTCTTGTTCTACTCTTGTGAGAATTGGGTGTATTCTATCTCTGACTCACTCTGTCAAACCCTTCTCTGATTTGCTACTCTGTCTGGCTCTCTATAGATGTCACTTTCAAACAAGAATGGTACCTTATATAAATTTTTTTCCTTCATGTTTGTGATTAAAGGTATATACTAAGGGTATGTCTTTGTTCCAGCCAGGGGATACTGTATTCCAGAGTGTGTCTGCATTTCAGCCAAATCACATAGACATAGAAGGTCTTTGGGTATGATCCCTTGCCAGAGCAGCCAGGTTGCTAGTTTAAAATTCTTCTACAAGGAAGAACTAGCCCATAATTGGCTGATGGGAGTTCTCTACTCTCAAGCACACACACACACACACACACACACACACACACACACACACACACAAACTTTTTTCCTATAATGGCAAATGTGGACTATGTGTGTCTTACTGTCTTACTGTTGTCTACTGTTGTCATAAATCAACCACCAGCCCCAAAAAGGTTTTTTTGCAACAACGATATATTTGCATAACAGTAAATAAATATAACCTTTTCCAGAGTGACTATTTACCTTGCTACTTAAACCTTTTATTTCTCTCCTTGATATCTAGTGGCTCCTTTTCCTAGTTCCTGGAACATTACATTTAGAGATTCATTTTATTTGTGAGTGTAATTGAATTTCCAATCCATTCCCTTCAGGACCTCCCAGAAACTGTTTTAGAGTAAAGGAAGGAAACTCTTACCCTGTGACTTAGACAGACTGATAGTAAACATTTTAAGCGATTTAATTAGACACTATGATGACAACAGTGCTAAGTGGTTAGAAATTAGCATGCCACAGATCTCTCCTCCTCCATAATAAATTTCATCCCCACTTTTAGTATCACACCAATAGCTTTAAGAAAAGGAAATGTATCTGCCCCCAGAATATGATAGTTATAGGTTAGACAAAATTGAAGGAAACTTGTTCACTTGACACACTGTGATACCCGGGATTTTTTTCTAGGCTCATCAAGGTAAAACTATTTTCTCCTGGGAAAAATGTTACCTTAAAGTTTATTTTTCATTTCACTTTCTTGAAATCTTTCTAGTTTGGTATACTACACCATGTTTGCTAAAAAATAATGGATTTGAGTTATAACTCTGGTCCCAGGTATGGCTACAACATCTTAAATGGACAAAAAAAAAAAAAAAAAAAAAAAAAAAAAAAAAGGCCTAAGATTACTATATACTTGAGGAGTTTGACTAAAACACGGAGATATAGCTTAAGAGTTAATCCAGACAGTCCTGTAAAGTATCTGGAGATGAAACTGCCCCATCAGAAAGCTATTTCATTCAGTAACATTAGAAAATACTATAAAGTCTACATAAACATCTTTATTCTTAGGAATTCAAAAAACCTAAATTAAGAACAAGCCCCAAATCAAAGCACTTTCTTCAGTGCCTTATCTCTCTTCAATTCAGGGCAAGGAGTGATATTTGCAGTTTCATAGTCGGCTTGATACCGGGAACCTGAAAGAAACAAGAAGCTATCTTTTGTTTCTTCCTTAAATCGCTATTAACAAAGTTCATATTACTAGAATGGAAATTGAACTTTGTAAAGACCCCTGTGTTTCATATTGTTGCTCTCTAGTTTGCCATTGAGGACCTATGGATATATATATAAGACACATAGTCATCATTGCTTGAACAAACCTTCATATCTTGTTACTTTCCATCTCTGTGACTGTGGAAACCTTATTGCAAATTCCTATTGTTAGCTAGTTACTTTACACAGTGGATTAGAACCTGAGATTGTAAACATATACTATCTAACACAGGTGGCCATGTTTAAAGGTAAGAATAGGTCTCTGGTCTACAGTTTACCTTTGTCTTCTCAATCACCAGTTGTGCTTCTCAGGAATAAAGTCCTACACTGTTCTGTGGACCACAAGGCAGTGCAACACACATGTATAAAATCCCATTAATTGCCTTTTCCCAGCTGAAAAGCCATCTACTTCTTTTATTTGACTCTAATTTAAAAAGATGGAAATAAGAAAGTACTTCTGAAAGTTCAGGAATTCAGTTGTTTGCTGGGAAAGATTAAATTCATTGTTGTTCATGCTTGTCCTTGTTCTTCTTGTTCTTATTCTTCTTCTTGTTCTTGTTCTTGTTCTTCTTCTTCTTCTTTTTCTCTTCTATGTTTCCTCCTTTTCTCTTTTTGTGAAAGTGACTAGAATTGGATGTTCTCTAAATACTTGGGGTGCTTTAGCCAAGTGCCACTCCTACCTCTTTCGGCAAAATAGTGCTGGCTAAAGTATCCATCCAGGACCATGGCAGGTGGCATAGGACATTGTTTTTTGATACTTTACCAGACACTTTCTTTTTCGCTATAAGGCAAATTTTAACTAACTTTTCACCAAAGAGGAGCCCAGATTTTTTTTTTTAATGATGCCTTTAGTTTTTATTTGTTCTCCGTGATGAGAATTTGTGACTATAATAGGAAGACTAGGATGGGAAAAAGGCCACAAGCATTTGTTATAGGAATGCAAAATCAATTTAGTGTCATCAAATGTATCAACACATGTGTTGATCATACTGGCAGATCATGAAAAGAGATCAGTTGACAGATGTATTTAATCAGTTCCCACCTCTTCCTAAATTGGAACCAAGATTATAAATAATATTTTTTATATTTTGTTTATTAATTTTGTCTCTTTTTCTATAATTAGACAGACAGATAGATAGATGATAGGTAGATCCATAGATAGATCCGTAGATATATATGTTTGGTCACACATGTACCACAGCATGCAAGTGGAGGTCAGGGGACAGCCTGGAGTAGTCAGTTCCCCCTTCTACCATGAAGGATCTGGGAATCAGACTCAAAATTTCAGGCTTGGCATTGAGCATCTTTACCCATGGAACCATTTGTTTATCTAAAAAATACATTTCTAGATTTATTTATTTTTATTTTATATTTATGAACATTCTGCCTGCATGTGTATGTGCACACCAGGTGCCGGTTGGTGCAGTTAGGAAGCCACAGATGGTACTGGGGCTTCAGAAACTGGAGTTGCAGTTGTTTGTGAGGTGTCGCATGGGCACTGAGAATGGATGTGGGTATTCTCCAAGAGCACCAAGTGTTCTTATCCTCTGAGCAATGGGTTTCTATTGTATTTAATTTTAAGGTGCCAATCAATTTCGTAGAAGATATATCCTTGCCTGTGCTTCTATTCTTGTCAAGAAAAGGAAAATTAAAGAGGCTTACTGTTTGTTTTCATTTTCCTTTTTCTTCCTTCCATCCTTTTTCTCTTCTTTTCTTTTTTTTTTTTTTTTTGTTTTTCTTTTTTTTAATTATTATTATTAATTTATTCAAATTACATCTCGGTCGTTAGCCCATCCCTTGTATCCTCCCATTCCTCCCTCCCTCCTGCTTCCCCCCTATTTCCCTCCCCTATGTCTGTGACTGAGGGGGACCTCCTCCCCCTGTATAAGCTCATAGGGTATCGAGTCTCTTCTTGACGACCTATTATCCTTCCTCTGAGTGCCACCAGGCATCCCCATCCAAGGCACATGGTCAAATATGGGGCACCAGAGTTTGTGTGAAAGTCAGATCTCCTTCTCCACTTAACGGTGGAGAATGTCCTGTCCATCGGCTAGTCTCGGTAGGGGTTCAAAGTTTACTGCCTATATTTGCCTTGGCTGGTGCCATAGTTTGAGGAGGGCCCCAGGGCCCAGACCCACCTGTAGTTTTCCAGGACCCTCTGGATCCTTCTATTTCTTCATTCTTCCAGAGGAGCCCAGATTTTTAAGCTGCTACATATTTCTAGTTGCTCCAATCTTGACTATAAGTACAAGTTGAAATATCCTACTCTATAAGTTACTCAAGCAGCTGGAATTCATGTCTAAAGATTAATGATGCTGGAGAAGTTCCTAACACTTGAATGAGTTAGACATGCTTCTTATAAACACTAGCTTATTTCAGGTTTGGTAATTTCATTCATACTTGCTGTTTTGTTAATGTCAGCCACCCATTTAATATTTTGTCCACAATATGTAGATTACTGAATAGATCCAAGTGTTAGCCCCTATTCCCCGTTCAAACCACTTTTGATATCCATGTTGAAAGCAGTGGGAACCGAGACCCAAACTTTTTGTCTTACTAACATTTTCCATTTCATTTTATCATGTGTCTTTCAGCTCCAGGTATAATCTGAGGCAAACTTATTGTCAAGACTTTCATTCATGGATATAGTTAATAATGTAAATCTTCAATGTTTCATTCTTGTCATAACTTTATCGTAAAATAATTTGATTGTAATGTATTTTTGTAAGAATAAAATGGGCTTCATTATAACATTCAGTTTACAAGAATTAATGTTTTATTTTATTTTTCTCATAAAGTTTGAGAGTCAATGTTTGTCTCTCGAAGCAGTAGAGGTAATTATTAGATGAAAATATTGCTTGGAAAAATAATATTAGAACAATTTCCTTTTAACATATTTTTATGTTTATTTCACAGCAAGGAGCATTTAGAGTTTGTAGTAACACTGTGAACACATGTGGATTTCATTGATATAAGGAACTAATTTATGTGTGTGCTAGAAAATAAACTGTTTGGTTAAGTAATTAAAAAGAAGAGATGTACATATATAGAGGAACCAAATAAGATGACCTGTTTTCTTAAAAGGTGCTCATATTTTAATAGCTGGATAAAAGGAAAACATATTTAAAGTTAATGTGCAGTGATATTTTTGGAACTAGCCCTAAACTACATATATAAAATTTTAAATAAAGTTAAATGAACCATAAAGTTTTAGGGGACAATATTGAAAATATAATAAGCTACTGATCATGTTTTACTTTGACAGCTTAATAAAAAATCTAACTGTAGTATAAAAACAGAAACATGTTGAAGAAAGATTTGTTTTACTTTAAAAAATCTGTTCTTATGCTACCATAAAACTAAAAAGTAATATTTAAAATACTAGAAATTATTAAGATTTTAAGAAATACACATAATTATATAATGGATTTTGTGTGGTTTATAATTTAATAAATGTCCATATGTGGTGTTCTTTTTTAATCACATTTGAATCTTTAATGAATTTTCTTTTATTTGTATATTATAATATTAAAATATATGCACAATGTTTGGGTAATTATCTAATTCTAATTTCTTTTGATTTACAGTAACAGCGGCAAAAAAATCCATTCAGTCTTGCCTCACTATTGTTGTTTTGTTTGTTTGCTGCCTTGTTCTAAAAGTTTAAGTACTAAATATGCACACTTTCTAACTGATGTCTTGCCAATTCTCCATGGTTCTTACCAGCTAATCTTCACCTAGATTATGCACCTCTCTCCATCTTCCTGGCTACCATTCTTGGTAGATTTCTTTAAAGTGTCCCCAAGGCATATATTTCAACTGCTTAAATATATTTGTTTCACTTTAATATTTCATTTTAAGTGTGTGTGTTTGTGTATGCTACATGTGTGCCTGTGCTCATGGAAGCCAGAACAGACATAGGACCCTTGACTCTAGAGCTACAAATAGTCAAGACCCAAGTTACTTCCCTCTAGAAGAACAGCAAGCACCTTTAACCATTAGGCCATTACTCTAGTCTTTCCTTGGGCATGCCTTAATTGTGCTACTTTGCATATAAAATTACTTACTATTGAGAAACACTTGGTTTTTATTTCAATCATTTTTGAAGTAGAGAAGTGACACTAGTGAGAACCAGAGTGAATATTAGAATTATAAATATTTCTCAGCCAAGATCCTTCAAATATTAAAACAATACCTAATCAGCAATTTCTGCTTCCTGAGATCAAGATTAATAATGAAGAAAATGAAAAAATATGGTAAAATTTTATAAATATATTCATATGAAATGTTCAAGATTTCTGCTGCATTGGGACATTTATTTTTACTCAAAAATTCATCAGTTTTATTTACAAGGCCATAAATCAGTACAAAATGATATTGACATATATTGATAAAAATCAATGATAGAAAAACATTCTATATTTTCACAACAAATGAATCTATAAAATTAAGTTACAAAAGAAAATCCCCTTTATCATAATTTAAGGGAAAGGGAGTTATTTTAATTCTCATGCAGAAAGGAAAGAGACCCCAAGGAGCAAAAGATTTAAACTAAATGTATTTCTATCTGACCCCTTACTAAAGTAACAATTCTACAACATGCTTTTGGAGACTTTGCTTTCAAATTACTGCAATGGGCACTGAAGAAAAGAGAATGAAAGAAAGATGTGAGAGCCTACAAATCAGGAAACAAAACACACACACACAACAACAACAATTAAATAAATGCTTGAAAATGTTTCCTAAACTTTCTGAACTAATGAGGATTTCTATCTCATCTTTGTTCAGCTTGATCAAATTTCTCTGTTTCATTATCCCAGATAAATTTAACTCATCACAGCTTGAAAACACATTTTAAGATAATAATTTATTAGTAATGGAAGACAAGGTTGTTCAAATTAATAAGTGAAAATAAGTAGTAAAAACTTACAGTTATGTTTAACATAGATGTATAAGAAGTGAAAAGTGTCAATGTTAACAGTGATATTGAAGCAGAGCTATAATGCTCTTATAGATTTGTATATTGTATATACATAAATTAAAATGATTTACTTATAAAGATAATTAATATAAATAATATAATAAAATATTTGGCAATACATAATTAAGCCACTGTGTAAATGAATAGGATGAATAATATGTAAATGATACTAAAGGAAAAAGTCCATACTTTTTATATCAGCAGTTAGCAACATAATTGTTTCTAACTAAAATTTTCTTCATATTTAA
This sequence comes from Acomys russatus, assembly GCF_903995435.1. Taxonomy (NCBI): domain Eukaryota; kingdom Metazoa; phylum Chordata; class Mammalia; order Rodentia; family Muridae; genus Acomys; species Acomys russatus. The sequence goes on from NC_067158.1 coordinate 48,322,766, forward strand.
GTGAACTTGTATTTCTGTCCTATTTTCTTTGCTTACTGTTGAGATAAAGCACCCTTACAAAGGAAATTTAAGGCCAACCAGATATCTCCATTTGTAAAGATGTCTAATGCTAAATATGAAATACTGAGATTTAAGAGAAAAACAAATATTGTCACAATCAATCATTGATTTATCATTATATATTTGTAGACTATCTACTGATGTGTAAATAATCCAGCTACAAACAAACACAGGCATTGCTCTTAGGGAATAAGACAACACATTGAAATAAGCATTTTTTAATACTGTATTATAAAGTGTGTATATGAAAACTTTTACAACCCTGGTAAGAATATACAAATAGATTTTGCATAGATTGACTACCAACTCTGTAGAGGCTCACAGCGGATATTAATCAACATGAATTTCACACTGATACTGAAATCATAGTAAATCTTTGTATACCAAAATACCAAAAGCTCTAGACACATGGCAGTTGATGTTAGGCTGTGAGAACACAAATTAATTTGTCTTGAATTTGCCAAAATAATGATAAGCTTTACATACTTATTTATGAGGATTTAAATCTAATGCATCACTGTGTGTGTGTGTGTGTGTGTGTGTGTGTGTGTGTGTGTGTGTGTGTGTTTGTGTGTGTGTGTGTGTTTGTGTTTGTAAAAATTTTCGAAGTTAGCAAAAGTTGAAATGCTAGAAATGGGTATTCTGGAGATCTTAAAAATTTATGTTGTCATAGTAAAGCTTTGAACAATAACAAGGTTAAAAATGTGTAGAATTATCATGTATGTGCTTTGATCAATGTAGTTTTGGCATTAAATGCAAAGCAAAATGTACTGGTAGGCATGAATTTTTAGATATAGCAAAGTTTCAGATGAGAATATAGATTAAATGATCTATAAAGGTGTACTACCATTTTATAGCATAATGTGCATTCAGTAATTTACCCAGGGTTTTTCCTGAAACAATTCTAATAGGTCTGATATCCTAGAAATCCAATATATTTTCTTAGGCTAGAAGAATAAATTTTTTTTGAATTTATTTATTACTTATTTATTTATTCACTCATTCACTTTACATTCTGGTTCCTGCTCTCCCTCTCCTCCAGTCCCTCCTCATACACCCATCCCCCCATTCTTCCCTTTTCTTCTCCTCAGTAAAGGGGGCAATCATCCCTGGGTACCAAGCTGCCTTGGTACATTAAGTTGCTGCAGATCTAGGTGCATCTTCTTCCACTGAGGCCAGACAAGGCAGCCAGTTAGGGGAATGGGATCCAAAGGTAAGCACCAGCTTCAGAGAGGACCCTGTCCCAGTTGCTGAGGGACCTACCTGAAGACAAAGCTACACGTTTGCTACAAGTGTGCCAGAGGCCTAGGTTCAGTCCATATATTTACTTTGGTTGGTGGTTCAGTATCTGTGAGCATCCATGGACCCAGGTTAGTTGACTCTTAAGCCTTCTTGTGGAATACTTGAACTCCCTGCCTCCCTCAATTGTTCCCACAACACTTCCTTAGGATTCCCCAAGCTCTGTCTAATTTTGGCTGTTAAAGTTAATTTCATAAATTATGTTTGTATCTCAGTTTGTCTCTTAGTCTAGCTATTACACAAATAATTGAGACTCCTTTACCTTTGTTTAATAATAAGCTCACAACAAACAACTGAGCAGCTTTTACTCTTTTATTATATCCTTCTAAGATAATCAGGGTTTCTCCTGGTGTACATCCCTGAGATACTTGCACTTTGTAGATTTCTGTGCTCCAGCTCCTCTCCTGATCTCTCCCTTGGCTCCCACTTCCTCATTTAACTCCTCTTCCCCTGTCCGGCAGGAAGTCCAGCCCAGCCCATTTCTCTCCCTGGTTCAGAGATTGCCTGTAAACTGGTTTATTTGCATATCAGGGGACAGCTCAGGAGCAGTGTTTACACAACATTGAGACAGGAGATTTTCAGAACAAGGATTGCAACCAGATTAGGGGGGCGAGGCGTGTAATAAGAAGCAACATTTGAATTACACAATAACCTTATGACTTCATCTTCCTGTTGGTCTCTCCATCTATTTCCATCAGCTGCAGGATGAAGCCTCTCAGAATAGTTACACTAGGCTGTCTACGATCATAACAGAATAACACTAATAATATCAGGGATTGGTTCTCTCCCATGGGATGGGTCTAAAGTAAGGCCAGTCTTTGGTTGGCCATTCCCTCAACCTTTGGTCCATCTTTGTCCCTGTACATATTATAAACAGGATACATTTTAGGTCAAAGGTTTTGTGGGTGGGTTGTTGTCCTTATCCCTCTACTGGAAGCCTTGCCTGGTTAAAGGAGCTGGCCACTTCAGGCTCTATATCTTCTACTAATAGGAGTCTCAGCTAGAGTGAGCCCCAAGGACTTCCTGGGACTTCTCCAATCTCAGGACTGTGGCATGTCCCAGAGATATAAATAAGCCAGCTCATATTTGCACATTAAGTATTAAATAGCCACTACAGTGGTCAATTTCACAGAGAAGTATTAGGCATCTTCAAAATGTTCCCCACCCCCCAAAATTATTTCTATCCCCCACTATGCAGGGTGGCACTGGTGCATGAGTAATATGTCAGCAATAACACACTGAGACCTCCTGTGCATGATTCAAACAGCAGCATTGCCTAAAAAACTCTAGTAAGTCATAGGTTTTAAGGAAGGCTATAATTAATTAATGCACAGAGCTATGTAAAGCCCATTGGGAATTAACTAATATGAGAAAATGATAATACGCCACCTGAAAATTCACATCTTGAAAGTTATTAGAAACAGAAATATTGAAAAACAAGGCCTTTTATGTATCCACATTTTCTAGGGATCTAAGAGAAGTTACACAGGTAAGACAACATTGTGATTGAATTGCTGGCATAGCTTGACATATACACATATTCTGACTCAACCACCACAGGGACTCAGATCACAGCAAGAAGCTGACAAAAAGAACACATGCTTTCTGTGTCCTCGATCAGGATAAGCCTGGAACCCAGAGAAAGATTTGGGATGAAAAACCTGTCAGGGAAGTACAATTCCTGCTATGACTTCATCTCTAACCATGACCTTTATGCCTGGGCCTGAATAGCCTTTTTCTCTCCATTTTCTATAATAGATTTTCATTTTAATCTTTTTCACAGAAATCATCAAGATGCCCATCAGTCAGGGCATAAGAAACTGTTTATCATAATCTAAACATAGTTACAGTTTTCCCTTCCCACGTGGAAAGACAGGCTATATCTATATATTTGTGATATGAAGAATATAGCTGATTCACATGGAAGGGTAATTTCCCTGAAAGCGGACAGCACTAATCTTCCTTGAATGCTCATGAATCCTTATAACAAGGACGAAGAATGTTCTCTTTGCAATGGACTTTTTTATTATTATTAAAATAGCCTATTCAGGTATATGGCAGTTTAGATGCTTGTAGCTTTCTAGAAATTTAAACTTATAGTGAGCTGCTTTGCCTTTTGAATTATTATTTCTGAATTATGCATTGCATTATATATACACATAGAAAGGGCATTAAAATATAGATTTACTAAAAGCAAAATTGTCTCAAATATTTAGAGATTGAAAGGAATCTGGAGCTGTAGGTACTCTGATTATATATTTCACTCTGAATATGGACAACAGACTGTCTGGATAAAGCTATGTTCCAACAACTTGCTTATTATATAAACACTATAGTGAATAATCAACAATTGCCATTTGCCTGCTCTCTGGAAATCATAGCAAACCAGAGAACTGTTGTCAGGATGTATTTTATCTTATTTTAAGACTGTTTCACTTCTTAGAGAAACTCGAAATTGGTCCTAACCAACGTGCTGAATGCTATGCTGCCTGCATTTTCAAAGAAATTTGTGAGAAAAGAATAGCTAGTGCATTTTACACTTGACTATCACTCAACTACTGTCAAACTATCAGGCGTGGGCTGTTTATAGCTTTTAATGTAGTGGATTTAATGCAGTGCAGTTCCGGTTGTTCCTGGAGCTGTAGTCACATTCAGCACAGGGACTTTTTTCTTTCACTTCTTCCCTTTTCTATTCCCCAGAAAGGATCAAAAGCACAGGGCATTCAAAGCACAGCTTTCTCGGTGTCTCACCCTAACACCCCCGCGACTCCCACAATGGATAACCTTGGATTTCACTTCACTGCTATGGTAGCAAAAATTGAATCTTTTTATATTGTTCAAAGAAATTCTAACAGCCCCACTTTTTACTTTGATTCTTTGTGCTTATATTTGACTCTAGTCAAAGAAGACAATCAGAAATTGTCTTATATCATGGAGAAATTTCATACTGAAGTTAATAGCACCCTTACTCTATGGAATAGAACTTAGAATCACTAACATTAATTAATTTTTGATAAATTGTGTCATAACTTTTAGGAAAATACACGGTAGTTGGATACTTAAAAGGTTTGTCCTACAAATGATCCATCTGTAATCATTTTTAAAATTGAGTATTTTGTTATTTTATTTTCATAAATATTTCTGTAAGACCAGATGAAGATCAAAGGGCTAATTCTCTCTAAGTTCTATGTTTTAATCTGGATTTGTACATCATTAGATACCTTGTTGACTTGGCATCCAAGAAGCTCTGATTTCAAACCTCAGTGACATAGAAATCAGCTGCAGTACTCCATGTCATAACCTCAGGAAGGGTGGAAACATGGATGTCAGAGTGAGATGCATAAAATTTTGCCTATATGTATATAATAAATAAATAAAGACAAAATAAACAACAGATTAAGGCATAGTCCACGTCTGGCGAAAGACTGAGTGTAGCTGATGCCTGTTATGTGTTTGTTATTTTCTTTGACACCTTTCCTTTCCTACTTTGCCCCACATTCTTTGAAATGCACTGAAAGCAGCACTTGCTTAAATTCGTTCACATCCTTGTCAAAAGCATGCTGGACGAGAGGGGATTCCTAGCCATCAGGTTCCGCCTTTCTATCGCTAGTCTAACGTGATTGAATATTTAAATATGAAAATATGGTTTAGAATTATGTGAGTCACATTTCAGAAATGTTCAGGCCAACCAAAATATTGTCATTTTTGTTTTCCATAATAAAATTGGTTTTATTGTAACCCACTCCTATAATAATAAAATTAAACACAATTAAGTTTTAAAGCTTTAGTATATCCTTTCTGGGTCTGTGTCAATTTATCATCATTTAAGGTGCATTATAACTCTGTATAGAAATGGCATTTTAAGCATCATGGAAGTCTAATGTGAGTAAGAATTTTGAACCTTCAATTGACTAGCTATAGCCAATTGAATATACAACTTAATACCTTTGATTCATAACAATTAAAAGATATATGGGTAGGTGTCTGTGTTTAATACTAATTTAAGAAGCATTGTTCATATAGAAAAGAATATTGTGTTTAGTGTCTGTGATATAGCTTGCTGCACAGGAAGCAATGTGTAAGTAAGAGAATGTATTACTTATTTTCACTAACAGTTGCATTTGCTTGTTTATAAGTTGTTTTTAGATGCTGTGAATTTTAATTGATATGATGTTGACTAAAATAAATCATACATGTTATATGTTAATTTTCTATACCCATTGTTTAAGAGAAGCCATCACACCACACTATTATGTTTAGTTTTCTCACGTAGATTTATTAGAATATTTCCTATATTTCAGTTAAATATTATCCCATAGCAAAATCTTCATACAGCCTACATTACATGCCATCAGATTGTCTTTAAAATAATGGGAGTATATAATATTAAAATAAATAATGTTTGTGTAAAATATAATTGCATTTAGATCACAAAGAAAGGAAATAACCAAAAACACTTTCAGAAATAGGTAAGCATAATCGCATAATTGCTGTATTGTAAGAAAGTATGGTGATAATGTAGGAACAGAAATGTGAGGGATAATCTGGACATGAACAACTGAATATAAGTTGTACTAATGGAGGGAGAGAATGCCAAGAGTAATAAAACAGGAAAGGAACAACTGTAACACATATCAATGTTAATAATAGAAGAGTAATAATACTAATGAAATAGAAAAGGAAAAAAAGTAAAAACAAAGCCAGCTGGATAAAATATATAATTACTTTATGTTGAAAATTTACTAATTAATTTTTTATTATCATCTGACCCTATCTGTTTAAGGCAGAACTCAAATACTTAAATGTGTCTTGCATACTGTAGTCTGAAAGGGAAAATCATTATTATTTTCATGAAAATGTGAGAGAGATTGATTTTTAGTGTATGGAATGAAATACAGCAAGGATCTGAGAGAAGCATAGATGTGAAAGAAATGTTAAAAAAGAATAAGCATTCTATATATTCCCGAATTAAGAAAGGAGAGTTCACATATATAACTAAATGTTAAGTATTGAGAATTGGCTGAAATTCTACATACTTCATGGTAATTTATGCATGAAAGTTTAATTTCATAAGCTTCCTGAGTGGCTCCCATGCTGCACTTGGTCTACATGCTTAATATTTGCATTAAACAAATTAATAGCTTTAAGTGATTGCGCATGGCAGACCTTCAACTGCACTTTCTTATCAGTCACTATATCCACTCCATCTGCTGAGGGGTCTAGACTACAAATCTCAACCTGAAATCTTAAATTATAGTGGAAAGAAATATAATGCAAAGAAGCCAGAAGGGCAGAATGCTATTAAAATTACTTTAACCCTTTTTAACATTAACTTTTATTTTGGTAAGCCAAGTGATCTACCTTTCAGGAGTTGTCTGGTTTTGATTCTTCGAAACTGTGATTTTTATTTTAGTTACTACCCAACTGTTGTTAAAGATTTTATTTCCTGGAATTTTGTTTTGAAACAAAAATGAAGGCTGTGTTAAATGAAAAAAAAAAAGAAAAGAATAAACAATGAAGGTTTTGTTTAATAAACAAAAGTGATTTCAGAAAAATAATGTTAGAAACATAAACAAAGAAGGAATATACAGGGTAAGTAGAGCTGTTCAGCTTGCACCATTCAGAAAATGCTTATACAATTCAAAAAGTATTTAAAGCTTAGTTTCCTTTGGAAGGACTTTGCCCTTGCTACTGCTAAGAATACCTAGTCACCGTAGTCATTATTTCAGTGTTCCCTCTTGAGACATTAATCCTTAGAAGTATATTTCACCTTTACATCTCACATTTTTTTTTGTGGCCTGTACTTGTACCCATCTGTAGTGATGGCATATTGCCTAGTCAAGGGTTGGTGGCACCCTTGGCAGCACTAGCAGCAGCCTGAGGTGCCAGGTAATACTGAGCTTAAGGAAGGCATCTTGCAGAAGCTTCCTCTACGGCATCTGTGAAATTGGAAGTGTGTGGAGAAGTCTATCTTCTCTGACAGCCCTGCTGCATTGACTCCGCATGTCTCTGCACATCTAGTGACACCTGCTCAGCCTGGTGTGCCAAAAGAGAGAACATACTTTAGATAAAGAGGAGCTAACTTTTAAAGCATGATCCTACTTAATACCCAGACACACTATCAGTGCTAAATGACTTAGGGAGTAAAGGAATTCACAGAAGGCCCAGGGAAAAAAGATTTCTAAACACAACACGTATTTTCTGCACTACTTGCTGTCTGTATTAAAAAATAACCTACTTTATATACATAAGTTATATATATATCATCAGACATGAAAAAAAACAGGGAGAAAACCTATTAGTTAGATGAACAGTTTATTTTTGGAAAATCTCCCATAGTAAAATGGTTGGAGAATGAATTTGGTATGTCAGACACAAAAAGGAAATGCATAATATAATCCCGCATATTGATTATGGCTGTTTATTTTATTTTATTGTGAGCACATACTAAGAGAGCAGAAAAGAAGCAGTTTTTAAAATCATATTAATGACATAAAATTAGCACTGTTAATAAAGTCCAGTAAGTAAATTTGGCACTTTTTAAACTAAATATCTTTTCCTGGTGATGCTTTTCTTCATATTTATCTTAATGAAAGACCTCAGTCTTCATAGTTAGAAAACTGTTACAACAAATCTTTTTCTTAAATCTCTTAATGTAGAGATAATGAACTCAACAATATAAAATACACTTAAATAATTCAGATCTCTGTTGATTATGTATTATTTGGCCATTTCAAAACATTCAGAGATATATTTACACATTTTATAATAAGAAATATGTATTTTTATGTTGTATGGAAAATTGAAATTTTAACATCAAATAAATAAAAGAACTTTATTTAATTATCATTAATCATTTTTCTAGCTCACAAAATACTCTTCCTTTCCTGCCTTGGTTTTCCCAAATGTTCATACTTTCTTCCAGTTTATACTAATTGCCTAAGTTTAAATTTTAAAAGTTCCATTCAAAGTATGCTTCGCGAAAAATGATCTCTTTTTATTCATGTGGACACAGGTTCACTGACACATAATAATATGCATGACTATGTTTTCATAACTGCAAAGATAAATGACATAGTTATTTTTGAAGATAGTAATAGATCACTCCAATTCAACATTTAACTTATTTTTCAGTGTTATTTTTAACAGTACATTCTGAGCAACAAGAGAAATAATGATTAATTTAAGGTAATGTATAATTATGAATATAGACAGCAAGTTGAATAATTACACTAAATCTTTTTGTAGTCTTATTGATTTTCAATATAACTTTGTAATTAAATGCTATTTTACATATGCAATACATAATTTAATTAATGTCAAACACCAAATATGACTTATAATGCGTTTTGAAATGCTTCTTGTGGCAAGTGAGTATTTAACTGTATTTTTAAATAACTAATTCTATATGTATCCTGTTTAAATTTTTTTGAAAAACGTAAATTTTTCATCTTGAAATTTTTTTTATCTTTTACTAGCTATGTATTGCATTCGAACACCTTGCAATCTTGTGTCAAGACTCAACATATATTTTCCACATATTGTATATGGGGAAAAACACATATTTTATGTCATAACATTAGATAGCAGGAATGTAAATCAATTGTTTATAGTGTATTTTGAAGGAAATATTTTGATACCAATAAAATTTCCCTAGTTTAAACAATTGTTTCTTATAAGATTATGTTTTGAGAAATACTTAACTAATTTCTTTTAGCTTCATATCTTCTGAGTATTAATTTCTTCTAAAGCTTCTACTGAATAACAATAAGATAGAACCAGGTATCCAATGCAATGGACTCTTAGAAGGATGTGATTTTAGTTGGTAATGTCTTCTTCAAAATCATGGTGTGTGTCTACTAAGAGAATGAGAACCACAGATCTTGGCACCGTATGGGTAGACCGTCACTCATGTCACGTATCTAACTTCAAATATTAAATTACCATTTAAATGAAGGCTCTTCTAGCAAGTAGATTAAATGCTTTCAAGACGGAAATCTTGGTGTGTGTATCATCACATTTCATGTCACACTAATTAGAGGTAAGAATTTCATATTCTATTATTTTGGTGCTGAGAATCAGACCTATAGAACACTTATTTATATTTTGTATGAAAGGATCTTTTATTTCACATATTGATAATCATGTTTAGAATAATACTTATCTTTTAAAGTTCTATTTGGTAGGAATGTATTTGTATGATTATGGAACATAAAAAATAACATAACCTGCTAATTGAAAATTGAAGACATATCAAGCTAATGACTTAATATACCAATGGTCTAAAGGCCGAAGTGTCATTTCTGCATAGTGTTACTCAGCAAAAGATGGAATAAATGAGCTGAGATTCTGAAAATGAATGTCTGAGGAGAGAAGGAAAGAGATGTTTCAATACCATGACAGGCAGCTAGAATTAGCAATTATGTACTTTTTACTGTGTTTGCACCAAATTAAATAATGATGTTTGTCCATATAAGTTATCAAATACACTTCTTTCTTCATCTAAGGACTCAAACAAATCTAGTCTGGAAGACCCTTGATAAACACATCAAAACTCTATCCCAGCTCTCTGGATAGTAACACAATCAAACTTCTATATATTTCTGCATTCATTGTAAACTTGTAAAAAGCTAGCTCCCTGATTTATTGCTGTCAATAAACATTAGCTCAACACAGTAGACTCCACATGTGGGTTAGAGTAATGGATATTCCATAGGAACCATCATGTTATTACAGCCAAAATTATGTTTGCTATCACAGAAAAGTACGTTATCTTTTTAAAGCAAAGTTGATTTATATATGATAAAATGGACGGGGGGGGGGGACTTCAGTATCTTAGCATTTGTAATGTATCATCCATGTACACCTACATACACATAATATTTTTACCTCAATCTATTGATTATATGTGTATGTATCTGTCTATCTATGCATGTATCTATGTATCTATCATCTATCTATCTATCATCTATCTATTTATCATCGATCTACCATCTACGATCATGTATATATCCCTATTTATGTTCCCATGACAGAAATCATTATGAGGTTTAAAGATTATGCAAAGTTTTACAATTAACTAATATATATGAGCTGTGTACCAAAAGTACAAGCAACTAGGGATTCTTGAGAGAGTGAAAAATAGTCTTTCCCAGGGAAAGTATACCCATTGATTATGTAATACCGATTGGTCAGCCATTAAAACATTAATACAAATAACAGTATACATATGCAACATTATACAGAGTTTTGGGTGACTATTAAGGTAGCAAACTGTCTCTGTCATCTTTTCATTTGGAAAGCTACTATCCTGTGCTCCCATTATACTCAGGTAATCAATTTTATGCCTTCTCAAGTCTATTATGGGGTTGAAGATAAGATAGTTTAGTTCTATAATTAAACTTAGTTGTTTAGGGGTTAGGATGTTTTTAGGTCTAGATAGATGTTTTCAATTAATAAAGGTGAGATATGATAGATTTTGATTTACATTCAGAATTTTAGACACATCAAGATAGAAAAGATGTCCCCCCCCCCCATGGCTGTCAAATACAAATAGCTAAAACACAAAGAATGCAACATTTATATAATTCCTGATTTTGTCATGGTTCTTCTTGCTGGAGGTAGTTTATTGTATATGTGTATAATAATATAAATATATATGTAAAATACTTAATAAAAAGTAAAAATAAATAAAAATACAAAATTAAACCACAGAATACAGACTGAGAAAGTTTTGTTTATTTATTTGTGAATATATGTATGTATAAATGTGCATATAACAAGATTTAATGAAACAGAAACCAGGTATTGGAAAGAGAATAAGGAGAAGTATATGGGATGATGTGAAGGGAGGAAATGGAATGAATGAATAAATAGTTATATTATAATCTCACAAATAAACAAGGTAACTTAAAATAAATATGAGTTGGCTTGTTAACATCAATTTTTAAGTTTCCTCCTTTGTAATTGAGATCAGAACAAAAGTTTATAGCTTAGGTTCATTGATGAGAAAAGAGTGCTTACAAGTTAAAATAAAAAGTTCTCTTGGATGGTGCTTTCTGTTACCATGAAAGCTAGTTATCTGGAAGGGGGCATTCAGGTTAGTTCTACACAAAGAATATAGGGAATTAGGAAAGCTGAACAGGAGAGGGGATAATTTCAGACAAGATCAAACCTGAAAACATAAATACAAATAGAATTGTAGAGACCAACGGTGTTACATTTACTAATATATGCATAATATATAATAGTACATTATATATTGGAATATTAAAGAGGAAAAAAGGGAAAGGAGATATGTACCCCTATTATAATCTTAAAATCTTAAAAATACAAAATATCACTAATATTTTGAACCAAGTAAGGTCAGTGGACTTAACACTATTATTTGAAATATATTTAGATGGCATTATGTATCCCTGTGGAAGATGGCAACAACACTTTTTATTGTTTTTCTTTCGATTGGTTTGAAATTCTGGATGTTCATGTATCAAGAAATGCACATTAGATCCTTTGTCAGACTCCTTTCTCTTCCCAGACCTCTTAATTTTCCCCGTCTTACTGCTTGAATTCAATGTAGCACACTGATGTCTTCCTTCTGTTACTGTTGTTCACACATCTAATCCTGCAAACAACATCCAGCAATTCGTGTTAGACACTAACGTTGGAGCTGAAACGAATGGAGAAGTAAGATATAAATGGCTGAAACACAGCTTCTGTGTTAACTAAAGAAGATGAAAAATACAGAATTTTTAAAGAGATCAATAATTTCCCTAGTTCCTAAATTTTACACATACAAAAAAATGTTGACAATGTATTCATTTGTCCTTTGTTTTTTTCTGTCAACTACAAATACAAACATTTAATTTATAAAGATAAATACAACTCAAATTTTTAGACATGGATAATTAAAATTGAGAAAAGATTCTTTTAAAAAGGATATGTTTAAGTTCAGTTCCAAGTTTGTAACTACAATTGCAGTGTTGTAATTTCAGATGAAATTGCTTTAATTAGAAATGAATATTTCAGTTCATTTTAAGGTTTTACTGATCTTTTTCTTTAAACACAAACCTTGAATTAAATATGTGTGTATACATACATATATATATATGTATATATATATAGTCAAGTAAAATAAATTAATAATCTATACTTCTAGTTTAATTTGTTGTCTTGATTTTAATACTTTTGTCTGAGGGCTCAGGGGCTCAAATTCAAAGTGGTGAACACATAAGTCTTTAAAATGTCATTTTTCCTGCAGATTTGTAACTCTTGATGTGTAAGTACTGAAAAGTTGTGCGTGAGGATGCAAGGTAAGGTAGGCAACAGTGAAATAAATGAAAAATATTAAATCTTCTATATGGATTTTTATAACCTTTCTTTATGTATGGAAAAGTATTACTGTTGAGAGAGCTTTAGTACTCAGAATTAAAAGAATAAATGTTCACCTCATTATATCTTCAGAAGTATTGAGCAAATGTTATGCTGAGCCTTGGGGGACTAAATATATTACAGGCATGAAAAATGTTTCATTTCTGATGCTGCTTTCAAATGACAGCATAATATGTTATGGATCATTTGATATTTTTTTGTATGAAAATGCTGTTCAGCGCCCAAAAAAGGCATATGCTGCTAACTGCGTGTGTTGCAGTCCTTTTTATGACAGCTGGCTACAAGAAAATGCCAGTCAAAACACAAAATGTCAAGCAGAAATTTTTGAATAAATGTATTAGTTTTTAAAAAGAAATCATTCACAAATAATCTAGGTTAAATAGCTTCCATTAATTCTAAACATCAATAACAAAAAGTCATTTTAAATAATCTAAAAATTGTAGTCTAGGATGATAAAAAAATTGAGAAACATGTTTCTCCTTAATTTATAAATTATCAGACTTCTTTTTCGTCTTCAGAAGTTTATGTTTAAATGGATTAAACTCTGATTATTTAACATTAGGACCCATAAAATTCAATAAGCTAACAATATTAACATCTAAACAACATTGTTTTATATTTGAGATATAAACAAGTCATTTTCAAAACATCTTCCATCAATGTTTTTCTACCTAAAATTTATTTACATTTATTTTTGTTGAAATACTTAGTTTTCTTACACCAGTTTTTCATGTATAAACTGGTTTGCATTAATTTATGAAGATTCATGGCTTTGGGAGAATTTTGTAATTTATTATAACTAAGGCAGAAGCAAACTTTACCTGATAACAAAATTGCTGTTTTGCATCCATGTCAGCAATTTTTTCCTAACTCACTTTATTAAGAACGAGGGAGTTAAGAAGTGAAACCCTCACATGAGCCTGGAAATAATAGTATTGCATGAGCTAACTTTGTTTTTTTACTAACTTTAGTGAGGAAAAATATTCTTAGATTCTTAATACACTTTTCCAAAGAGACTTGCATTCAGAAAAGTATTTCTCAATATAAAGATACATATAAATATAATAACAAATAATCTATAGCTTTTATTATTTCATCAATATCTGCAGCAGTATCAAAAGTAGAAAGGTTTAGTATAGATGAAATCTATAGAGGCTCCTAAAATATTTATGTTACTATATATAGCACAGACATTGTAATATTAAGACTAGAAGTCATCTGAGAAATACGACCAAGTAACAGAAAATTGCATTGAGAAAAACTGTGGAAGCGCCTCTCAAATGCTAATATGTGACCAAGACAGTGTTACCTCCAGAAGCACTGTACCATTCATACCATGTTGCCTTTATGGACTGACATGGCTCCCAAGCACGTAGACTGCATTGGAGACCTTAATTTTTGACTTGGTTTCTTCTACCTTCCACCATGTTTTATCACCCAACACAACATACTCCCTGGCTTTTAAGATTCAAGTAAAGGAAATTAGACTTTACCATTTAAGACAAAATACTGTCAGAATGCAAAATGAATTGAGAGAGGAATCAAAGATGTGTTTGTGATTCATTGTAGATTAATTTTCACTTTTAGTCAATTTGCTGTAACTGAGGTAATCACTATTAGCCAACCTCCAGGAAAAGAGTCAAAGAAATATATGAAATGTTTAATTTTTATGCAAAAGAAATGTCTAAAATTAATACCATCAATTCTACAGTAGGAAAGTTATAAGAATAAGAAATATCTCTCAGTTTTCCTACAGCTACATAGCAGCTGTAAATATTTCATAGCTAATTGAAGTGATTTTTCAAATTATAAAAGTGAATGCCATAAAATGTTCACTAAAATACATTATTTTATTATAAATATATGACAATGATAATAAATAAACATGAATTGAGTGTTTATTTGGGACATAAATCCTATATGTTTATTTTATAGAGTACAATAAAACACCTAAGTAATGGGACATTATATTATTTATCTAAATAGGCTCATAAATGCATATGACATTACAATGATTGGTATTAGACAATGAATTCCAAGTCACAGAAATTACTGTTATAAATAAATATTCCTGATGGAGAAGAAACCATTGTGCATTTAAAGCAGGTGCATGCATCTGATTTTCAGATTTTAACAATATTTTAAAATGTTTTTCATGATCACAAATATATCAGGAGATGAAATGAGTAGGGATCCAAATGTTTATCCTATTTACATACTGTATTTACCACGCACATCCATCAGAAAACAAGAAGTAGTGTTCTTTGCCAGATCAATTCACCTTTGTACTTTAACCCGACTTCCTCTGGCACTCCCATTTATCTATTCTTTCTCTTTCTCTCTCTTACGACCTTAATTTTTACTGAAATATTTGAAAACTTCAGCATCTACTCTTAAGTAAAAGGACAATTTTATATTATTTTGATAGCATTATCACAAGTGAATTTTAGTTCAACTGTTATTAATATTGTTGAACATGTGGTTTGTTTTCTGTATTTCCAATATATTTAAAAATATTCTACTATGGCCATTTTTTCTCTACTTTGGGGAATAAGCAGACTCATAGTCTGAGTATGATTAACATTAATCTTCAGTCTTCCTAGGACACTCACAGTATGTTTTTCTTGTCTTTTTTATACCAACTTGAGTGAGGTATCAAGAACAGTTGTATATGGATTTCCTCCAGACTTCCTGTTCTTTACCACTGTGATGCTGTACCGTCCTACTCTTTCTCCTAGAAATATTTCAGAGTTGATATACTGACTGTTATTTGTTCTTCATTATGTTAAAGAAGAAACACAGAAAGTCATTTCCCTCCTGCAATCTAAGGTCACTCTGTTCTGAGAGAACATTTTTATTTTCCTCCAGAAATAATAAGTATATTATCAAATACTACTTTGAGGAAACATGAATATTTATTCCCCAATATGCTAATTTATTGATTTTAGAACCATGTTTCTGAACCTTTTAATGCATTAATGGATGCAAAACTGATTTTTAAATCTAACTAGGCTTTTTATTTTAAATAAAATCCTTTCGTTCTACTTTTGTTAATGAGTGTACCTTTGTTTATTTTCAATTCAATATAATTTATTTGATGGTAAATTGTACAATATATTTGCAGAGAATCATGTCCTTCTGTCATATTCTGAGAACATACACTTCTGTCTGATTAGGAAAATGTGTTTTTTATTAGCTTTTAAAACCAATTACAATAGAGCTCTGATAATTTCTCCATAGGCCTTTTGTTAGGGTACTTAGGTGACGGAGCTTTTCAGAGGCATTTTCTCTCTCCTTCTCCCATCCTTTCTTTCTCTTAAACAATATGCACAACAACAAAGTGTATGCAAATTAATTTTATGAGCACATTTGTGTTAACATACTCAGTCTCCTACTTAAAAGGTTTCATCTATACATCCTTTTTAGTTATTTTTCTCATTCTTATTTTTCATCAGTATCAAAAGAAAAAAAATATATATTGCAATATCATAGGATAAACTCACTAAATAGAAAGTTTAAGTTCATTTTTAGAAATTGTAGAGACAATATTCTTCTTAGTGACAGTATTGTTCTATCTCTCATGAGTGACTCTGGATTCATTTTTATCATATCTCTGAAGAAGGCCCACAATGATGGTCATAACTATGACCTTAGTTCATTGAAATCCTTCAGAATGCATTACTGCTATATAGTTGCTTCTCTCGGTATTTCAAACAAAGTCTGTGTAAGGTATTTAGAAATCGCATGCTCCTGCTCTATCAATAATCTCCACTTCATACAGCTGAGCTTTCACCTTTTCTTGTGCTCTAGCATGCATCTCACCTTAAGTATGGACTCTCAATCACTCACACCCATGTTATCTCCTGATGTCTTGATTTTATGTTCCTTTTTCTTTTTTAACATTGTCTCCATACTTCTGTCACTTGGATTTCTTTCCAGGTCCATGTCCATATATATTTAATGATGCTTTTCTCTAAATGCATTCTATTTATTTTGTTCAACACATAATAGGATACAATAATTTATAACAATTTCAGTAAATAAGGAAGAACAAAAAATAATTGCCACTTATCGAGCATTTTATATTTCTCATTCTAGAGCAATATATCATGAAGTATGCGACAATTGACTTTTTATCCTTAATACCTCTGGACTCCATATTATGCTCTGTAGAAACGGTAAATGGATCGGTAACAATAGACAAGAAATAAATTTATTTATGAAGATAATTACATAGGTAAAGTTGAACACTATGTTTAAAAGTGTAGTTGATTTAATAAATTGTAAGAAAAACCTTAAAGTTCCTCAGAAATGTATCATTGCTCTTAAAAGAAAAGTTTTCTTTTTTTTTTTTTTTTGTTCATATTTAAGACATATTTTTATTTTGAAATATGTAAGTATTGATAAATAGCTAGAAGCTACAGATTTTTTTTTTACTATGAAAATAACAGGTTTGATTTCACATTCTACTTCAACACCAACTGTCAAGCTTAAAATGACTCAAAGCTAGGCAAAGCCATAGTTCAGAGTGCATTGTTGGTGTTTGAATTCTTTCAATAGAAAAGTATCTCATGAGAAAAATTGTTGTCTCTTTGAATTTGGGTAAGCAAGAAAATTAGAAAAGTTTTCATGGATAAGTTTCCGTTTTAAGAGTGCATTAAATCAGGTAGCATATGCCTTTCTAACACTATATGTGTGATTTCCAGGCTCCTATCAGCAAACCAGCAACAGTGGATATGGTCATCCAGCAGCAAACATAGTGACCAGAAGACAATTTCTAATTAGATTATTTCTAGTTAGAGCACCCATTTATGTCACATTTCAAATTTGAGATTATTGGTGGAATTTGCTTCTATTTAATTAGTCCTGAAATTTTTCTCAATTTATTATAATGTATGTAGATTACATCACCTCTCTGGTACCCTTCACTTCCCATCCTTCTTCCCTCCTCTGCCCTGGTCCCCTCCTCCTAGACCTTTGACAGAAAGGAACCTCCTCTCCTACCACAGAATCACAGCCTATCACGTCTCATCGAATAGCCTGCTTCCCCTTCCTCTGTGTGCCTGCTGGTCCTGAAATTTTTAAGAAGAGAGTTCACCTTATCACTAAAAATATAAAAGACCTAATCATGATGTTTAAGAAGGTTTACTCAAGCATAAAAATATAAAAGACGTAATCATGATGCTATATTCATGATGTTTATTAAGGTTTACTCAAATGTAATGTGTAATATTGGTCATAAGGATTGCACAAAGAACATTTAATGGCCTAAAATTACCATTGTTAAAAATCATCTTTTGAGTCTACTTTAGTATGAAGCAAAGAGCAAAGGAGGTCAAACATAGTGGTTGATGAAGCAGAAAGGATTGGAGGATGCTGGAAGAGCTCTAAGTTAATGAGATTGGCATTCCTGGCTCTTACCTTTATATATATATATATACAAACACACATAATCCCCTAGTTCCTGGAAAGACTGAAGTATTGAGCAACCATGGTTTTCACATTTTTGTATACGATAGTAGTCAGAGGGCCATTTCTTTCCCATTTGTTTGTTTTGCTTTAGTTCTACATCCTAAATAGTTAGACTTAAATATTTTACATTTTTTTCTAAATTATATTTATAAAGAAAATGGTAATCATCTTCAGCAATCATCTAGCTTTTTGCTCTTTGGGTCTAGGATTCCAGTGGCAAATCAACATCTCAACTCAAATAGTGTTTTTTTTTTTTTTTTTTTTCAAATAGTGTTCTTACATAGTAATGATAAAAATAGGAAAATAATTATAAAATATTAACTTTGGTGAGGATATGAGTGAAGGGGTAACAACAGGGAGGTAGTGTGAATAAATTATAAAAACTTAAAAATTAAAAATAACATTGTATTCTATTTGAAAAATACATGAAGCATGATGGATGCTTTTGAAAATATATTAGAGAGTATTTTAAATATTCTGTAGTTAGTTTTCAATATATAAAATATTTGATAAAATAACAAAGGGGATACTAAGAGGGACATCAGCTGTGAATAGGACTATATTTTTATAAATTCTGTCCTTGAATTTCATTCTCTTTTTTGTTTATTTGTTTGGTTGTATATCTATCTGGTTTTTTTTTTTACCTGAGATTGTATTTACTACCTTATTGGTTAGCTATTGTGCCTCATTCTCCGTACACCTAAGATAACATTAAGATAAGCTGCACAGTCTACTACTGTGGGATTGTACCACATTCTCTTTCATGTAGTATATCTACAAACAGGAGGTTTCTTTTTAAATGAAGTAAAGTTAAGTAGGTAATTAAGAAAGGAAATAATGTGACAGGCTGAAACATCATTAAGGTAATTTCTATGTTTATTTTCAAATTAGAAACTGCAAGCTATTTAATAAATTCATTGTGACTTACTGTGTTCTCTCTTTGGGAAAGGAAATTGTTGAACATAATTTTATTTTATCAGAATTCAAGCATGATGGTTATTTTATGTTTCTGATATTTGTTACCAAATGAAAAATAAATCTATATAATCTGTAGCTCATTCATAGCCACTGAACTATTAATTGATATGGCCAGTGCTTTCACATTTGAATGTAAGATTTCAGAGTGCAAATATTCACTCAGACTACATATGGCCTTTTCCTCTAAGCTTCAATGTTCCCTCTAAATAGAAGCACTTCGTGCAAGAGGAAAATGAGATTCATGAAGTAAACAGAAAGGCATGTGTCCAGGAGAACAGAAAGAATGTCCTGTAACTCATAATTAGCAGTATAAAAAAAGAGTAACTACTGCTGGAAGTGAAAGCTCTGACCATGGATAGCCAGGTATTCAAACTATGGAGTTGTCTCTATGTTGCCAAAGAGCTTCAGGGCTGCAGCTCTCCAGACATGTCACCGTGTTGAGGTGGGATTCACAGTGATGCAACTGTTTTTAAGTTATCCTGGCCGCTTGTAGGTCACCTCTCAGCAGTCACTTATGAGAACCACTGATTCACCAGAATAAGCATTGGTGCAATCACACTTTGGAATGAAGCAGATGTCCTTTCTGTAGAGAGTAGAATACATGTGTTGGGTCTGTAGCAGGGACTCTGTCACACAGGAGTTTGGCCTTGGCCTACATTTGTATAGTGTAGTAATTTTAAGTTAAAATAAAACTGACTGAGTCTAGTTTAGTATGAAGCAAAGAGCAAAAGATGTCATACGTAGTGGTTGATGAAGCAGAAAGGATTGGAGAATGCTTGAGGAGCTCTAAGTTAATGAGATTGGCATTCCTGTCTCTCATATATATATATATATATAATTAATAAATTAATATATTAATTTAAATCAGAAAGTTTTATTTCATTCCTAATGTAATAACTGACACTAGGCAATAGATCTATATATATTTTTGTCAATAAAATAAAAAATGGAATATTAACATTCATTAAAGACAGTAGATAATCTTTGAGAATTAATATAAATAAAGAAAAAACCTGAAACTATAATAGAAATATATAAAAAGATGTGTATGCTATTCCTATTTACAGATTCTTAAATTGTATAAGAAGGCTATATGTCATTTCATAGAATTAATGAAATAATATGGAATGTTTAGTAAAATAAATTTTAAAAGCCATTGAAACCAGTTATGTAGAAATTTCATTTCAGTTCACAGGTAAAATATTGAAAAATGTAATTATTAAATTTTAAATGACTGAGAAGTAGAATTTATTACAACCGTCTCATGAATGTTCTAGTATAAATCATTGTCCCCAATTATTCTCTTGGTTTTAAATCTAAATATCCAAATATGGACTTTTTTCAAAGAAAACCCACTTGCTTTATAAGAATAACGAGAAGTTCTAACTGTATAACTAATTTTTACTTGTCCTTGAAACACTACAGTTGGCAAAAATCACCACCCAAGTGTAAAATAAGCTGAGCTTCCAATTAAAATGTTACAAGTTGGTACTAAATCTAACCAACAATCTCAAATCTTCAGTAACACAAAAGTTGTCACTGTTTTTTTTTAAAGGTGGCAGACAATGCCTCAATAGAAAGGGAGATTTTTTAAAGTATCTACTCTGAGATAAAAAGAATTCAAGAATAGAAACAATGAAGAAGTTAAGTATGCAGAATAAAATACATTCTTAGCATACTCCACTGACTTCCTGATGAATTAAAGGATAAAAAAAGGACTTAAATTATTAAAAATTATGGTGACTACAAAAGATGATAATATGCATCTCATTTTTATTAGACATAGTAAGTGTAAGCAGGAATTTGAAAATTTATTTTGTTCTTGGAAATAATATTTCTTCATAAATTCTAACTCAAAGTTCTTATATTATTTATGGTTTTCATATAATTTGTTCATTTTATCAACTTATAAATCTTTGAAAAACATCTGACATTTATTTTTATATAGATTTTATTCATTCTGTTTAAATATTCCTAATAAATAGAACTCAGTCTCACTTCATAGCATGGACAAAAACCAACTGGAATTTAAATTTCTCTCTTAGTATGATAACCCTTAGTTTTAATTCTTTAACAAATGTTAAATAGAAATGATATGCTAAATTTCTATAGTTTTTCAAATTATCTTTGCATACATTACATTCTGAGCAGTTTCTCCTTCCTCTACCCCTCCGAGTCCTCACCTAAAGTCTTAATATATGAATGTCTCTGGTGTTTCAAATAATATCTGCTTAAAATACATACTTATTAGTCAGTAACATACAACTTCGTTTTCTTTTGCATGAATTATCATAGTAATGGTGGTGGGCAAGCCTAGATCAAGAGTAAATATAATGGTGACAATTTACCGTGAGATGAGGGCATGATATGCTTAGTTGGAGGTACCAGGAATCTTACATGCTACCTACAATTTTACCTTTCAAGGAACATTGTTTTTGAAGAAGGCAAACAATCTGTTACATTTTATCCCCTTTTTCACATAAAGAAAAATTATTATACTGACTTGTCTTATGCATATTCATCTATATGCATGTGCGTATGTATATATATACGTATATAATGTATACATATAATCATGTAATATATGATCATAAATTTGTACAACAAAGATGCCATGATGGAGACAGTAAAGATATTTAGAATTGTTCTTAATCATTATATATAGTCTAATGATAGCTTGTTTCAAGTAAAGCACTTCTATAAACATCATGTTCAGCCTATGTTTATAAGGAGCAGTAATTTAATTTGTCTGTGTCACTAGCTTTAAATGTATACAACTTTTACCAATGAATGAATAATGCAGCATGTAAATTCTAGCATGTTAATCCACTATATTGATGCCTCCCCAAAATAAAATTAAAAAACCAAAAAATAAATAAATAAATAAATAAAATAAAATAAAAACACCAAAAAACCTCACAGTATCATAAAATGCTGCTAGCAGCTAAGAATAACTTATTTAATTTACTGTAATCTGTACTGTGAATTTGGCATTAATTGTTCTGTACCAGATTTCCCTTAGTTTGCCTACTTGTGACCATTTTCTGTTTCCACTCATGTATTGTTACCTCATTGGACACGGCTTTCATTCTCATGTGTATGTTTTTTGCACTTCAAACAGAATACAGCGATCAGAAATTTGTTTTCTCTTCTAATCCAGGTCACCAGTGAATATTCCCTATTGGTTTGCTACACTCAATTCACATGATTTTTTATATGTACCAGTATGTACACTCATACAGAATTCCAAAAATATTGCCTTTCAACATATTGGAAGAATAATAATGTCTCTGTTATTGGCAAAATATTAACTCACTTAGTGTCCAAATTATCAACTCTAGGATCTATGAATGCTTCTCATTTGTCCTGGAAAAAAAGATGTGAACATGCAATTAAGAGTTGTTATCTAAAAATCTCCTCCTAAGGAAATTTTTTATATGTTCTGGGTATGCCTAGTATGAACATAGACTTCATAGAATATGGAATGTTACGGTTAAATGTATAATGACCAGAGATGTTCACCTGATGAAACTGGTCCTCAACTCTTAGTGCTATTGAGAAAAACTAATAATGGTAGTGTGGAGTGAGCTACGGAATAATCGTTCCTACTTGGAGGTAGTGATCATTAGACGTGTGCCTTTGAAGGATGTATCTTATGAAGCTTCTGATGCCTCTCTCTGCTCACTGGTTCCAGGAAGTGAACAGATTTGCTTCACTGATGTTTTTCTTGCTGCAGCCTAAAAGAAATGCAACCAGCTGACTATGGACGGTATATATACACAAACCACAATGCACAATTTTCCTTTCTTAATTTACTCTCTCTGATATTATGCCACAACAATGAAAGGATGACTAATACAAGAAGACATAGCAGCAGAGACAGAAAGAGATGACTGGCCAGAAGAAACAAAGGGCAGGAAGAGAAACAATGCCATGCTTCTGGAGGTTGAAGATAAAGCAAAAAGCTCCAGATGTTGGAGGCCTGCCTATACTAGAGAGAAGGGGAAAATTCTTACCTGGAGATGCCAGAAAAAGAAGTTTGTACAAACATCAATATTTTATGATTTGTAACCTTCAAAACTTTTTAAAACATGGCTTTGTTATCAGCTTTATGATAATTTATGACAACAGTAATGTACAAACAGCTCCTTATATTGGTACATTTGATGTTTGACTGAACACTTAAGTAATATGTGTAAGCACTGATTCATCTTTGCGAGGTATATGAATGAGAGTTCAGATAGAACTTGACAGAACTTTTCCTCTTAAATTACTGTGTCCAACTCATTCTAGGAAGAACAGAATGAGAGAAAAGGTAATATGACTACAATAAAATTAAGTATTATTATTATTATTATTATTATTATTATTATTATTATTATTACCCCAGAAATTACCATCAACATAGCTGGAATACAATTAAAGGTAGGAAATTATACAAAAGGAGGCATATCTAACATAAGGTACTGGTCTAACAGGATGTCTTCCTGTAGAAAAATGCAAGTAGATCTATACATATCACCATGCACAAAACTCAAGTCCAAGCAGATTAAAGACCTCAACATAAAACTAGAGTCACTAAATCTGCTAGACAAAAAAGTGTGGAACTCATTGGCACTTCATGAACAGAACATAACAGCCCAGTCCTTAAGGTCAACAATTAATAAATGGGACCTCATGAGTCTGAGAAGCTTCTGTTAAGCAGAGGACACTGTCAACAGAACAAAGTGACAATCTACAGACTGGGAAAAGACCATCACCAACCCTACATCTGACAAAGGAATAATATTCAAAATATGTAAAGAGCTCAAGAAATTAAACACCACCAAACGAAATGACCCAAAATTAAGAAATGGGGCTGAAAAGTAATCAGAGAATACTCAACAGAGGAATATCGAATGGCTAAGAAATGCTTAAAGAAATGCCAAATGTCTTTAGTCATCAGAGAAATGCAAATAAAAACAACTCTGAGATTCTATCTTACACCTATTAGAATGGCTGAGATCAAAAACTCAAGTGACAGCACATGCTGGTGAGGATGTGGAGAAAGTGGAACACTCTTTCATTGTTGGTGGGAATTCAAATGTGTACAGCCTCTTTAGAAATCAATATGGCGCTTTTTAGGAAACTGGGAATACGGCTATCTCAATACCCAGCTATTCTACTCCTTGGAATAAACCTAATTTATATTCCACCACACAACAAGGACATATGCTCAATCATGTTAATAGCAGCTTTATTCATAATAGCCAGAACCTGGAAACAACCTAGATGTCCCTTAGTCAAAGAATGGATAAAGAAACTGTGGCACATTTACACTATGAAATATTACTAAGTTATTAAAACAAGAAATCCTGAAATTTTTAGGCAAATGGATGGAACTAGAAATGATCATCCTCGGTAAGCTAACCCAGACCCAGAAAGATACACATGGTATATACTCACTTATATACCATGGGTTGTCTCCTGAAAGTCTTCACTTAGCAGGAGCTTGGTATAGATGCTGAAACTTCCTAGTGGGACTCCAGGGAGAGACCTATGGGATAAGGGGAAAGTGGAAGGACCCAGAGTTCCTAGAAACCTACAAGAAGACCAAAAAGGCTGGCAGATCTGGAAGCAGGGGGGTTCTGCTCAAACTACTGTACCAACCAATAATGCATACAGTAAATCTAGACCCCCTATTTAGATCTAGCCAATGGACAGGACATTCCCCACAGTTGTGTGAAGAGCAGAGACTGACTCTGACATGACCTCTGGTGCTCCCAATTTGACAACTTCCCTTTGGTGGGGAGTCCTAATGGCACTCAGAGTAAGGGGAAGCAGGCTACCTGGATGAGACCTGATAGGATGTGATCATATGGTTGGAGAGGAGTTTCCCGGTCACAGAGCTAGGGAGAGGAATAAGGTGAAAGCAGGAGGGAGAGCGGAACAGGAAGATACCAGTGATGGGAAAACAATTGAGATGTAATCAGAATAATTTACTTAAAGAAAAAATTAATAAAACAAAACAACAGTCATATGGGATTATATTAAATTTGTAGGTTTTGATTATATTTTTTGCAATTTTGTTTTAAGAATTTAACTTTTTGTATTTGTGTGGGAAATACCTTGTGACAGACTGAGTGGAGCCATTTTGGCCCTGGAATTCAGGAAGCAGACCTGGGAAACCCAACTGGACTATTGTTTTTCTAATTGACCCTCAACGGGAGAAGGAGACCGCCCTTCCCACATGACTCAGGCAGGTGGGGAGGAGAGAACAACAAGTTCAGCCAGGGCTTGAGCGCGTGTGGAGCAGTGGACAGGCTGGACCAGCACGCGGGCCAGAGAGACACCTAAGGACCCATCCCGTGGAACGGATACCGGAAGGTTCACTCTTTTGTCCTTTTAACCTTTTTTCCTTCTTGTGTAAGCTAGTTGGGTTGTATAATAAAGTTTAATTATTAAGAAACAGAGCCAACATCTGGCGCCCAACGTGATGCCCGATGGGTTCCATAGTCCCTAATGGTATGAGGGAAGATTCAGTATTCGAAGGTACAGAAATGCTGTTTCTGGGTATCAGCAAAATCGCAACTGCTGTTACAAAACTCTTTCCTGCCTTATACTTAGAGGGAATTCTCTGTTTTTTCATTGTCCTTTTATTACAATATTTCATGCTTAAAAAGATTAAAAGAAAGGCTAATGACATAAAAAAGCTGAAAGGGTCAGTAAGTTCTATTCTTTTAAAAAAGATTACAGATTTGACTAGACAGATAGAAAGGCTGAGGAAAGAAAATGAAGGAATGGGAAAGCAGATAAAATTTCTTTCTTCTATCTCTCTTTCTCTCTTACTTTCTATCCCTTTTAATATTAAGGAAAAGGGGGAAAGGGAGGATACAAGTTTGTAGAATAAAAGGGAGATTATTAAATCTACTAACTCCAAAAATCCTACATTGGTATTGTAGATTGATAAAAATTTAAGACTTTTGATTGATGGAAATTTAAGACTTCAACTTTTGCTTCACATTGATAAGAACTTAAATTGTATATTGTCATTCATTTTTGCCTTATGTATTGTATGTTATATGTTAACAAAATATTATATATTGTATGTTAGAAACTTAAGTTCATTTTGTTCAATGTTTATTCAATGTATTATTCATGTACCACTAGTGCCTTATAAAAAAACTATTAATAATCTGTTCAGAAAGATCGGGGATAAAAGTTGGTATTTAGTTACGTACAAATCCTACTAGATACTAACTTACTTTGTCATAGAGCAGGTTTGTTTAATTTCTTGTATATGTCTTCAAAAAAAAATAGATTGCTAACTGTAAGAATAGATAGAGTTGGTCTTCAAACTCTTCAGAGATCCATGAAATATGACATTTAATGATGAGGGCTTTCCTAACAGTGGGAGACATCCACTCCTGGCCGCATCTCCATTTGCATCATTAAAGATGGAGGCTTCAAGAGATGCGGGTGACAGAATGGTCACTGGACTGAAAAACTGCTCTTATCTCTACTGCTGATGACAGACTGACTGTCCGCAATGATCAACAGTGATGCTGAAAAGTTGACTGTCCAGCTTTAAAAAGACTAGATTGACCAGACCGTAGGATTACTTGCTTCAAAAAGCAGTTTGTTGGATGTTTTGGGCCAATAAGGCTAAAGACCAATTGCCCCAGTGAAGGAGAGAATCCAGTGACTGTCCAAGCGGTCTGCTCTCTCTCTCCTATGCAACTTGGAAGTTGCCTGCCAACACTTCCTTTAGTAGATAGATTTTCCTTCTTGAGTCTCTGATGGGATTAAAGACTAGATAGCCACAGTGTTACTAAAAGCTTTTAGTTTAAGAATTAAAAACACATTTATAGATTGATAATTACAATTTCTCATAAAAAAAATACTCTCTTTAGTAAGATAGTGAAATACTTTCTCTCAGGTTAGCAAGTATAAGAAGACTTGTTTATGTACTTGATACCTGATGATTATATATATATACACATATACATATATATGTATATGTATGTATATAGTTCTTAATTTTTTTTAGAAGAGAAGGGGGATGTGTGTGAAAGATTAAGCTTTGTCACAGGTGGAAGCAGTCTTGGTGGGCTTTATCCTTGGGGCACCCCATGAATACCTTGTGACAGACTGAGTGGAGCCATCCTAGGCCTGGAATTCAGAAAGCAGACCTGGGAACCCCACTTGGGCTATTGTTTTTCTAATGGACCCTCAATGGGAGAAGGAGACCTTCCTTCCCACATGACTCAGGCAGGTGGGAAGGAGAGAACAACAAGTTCAGCCAGGGCTTGAGCACGTGTGGAGCAGCAGACAGGCTGGACCAGCACGTGGGCCAGAGAGACACCTAAAGACCCGTCCCGTGGAACGGATACCAAAAGGTTCACTCTTTTGTCCCTTTAACTTTTTTTTCTTCTTGTGTAAGCTAGTTGGGTTGTATAATAGTTTAATTATTAAAAACAAAGCTAACATATTTGTGTGTGTGTGTGTGTGAGAGAGAGAGAGAGAGAGAGAGAGAGAGAGAGAGAGAGAGACAGAGACAGAGACAGAGACAGAGACAGAGACAGAGACAGAGAGACAAAGACAGAGAGACAGAGAGACAGAGAGATAGAGAGAGAGAAAAGAGGTGTCAGTTACTGACTTCCACCTTGTTTGAGATATGGCCTCTTGTATGATGGTATATACAGCAAGCTCTTTAGATATGCAGTGCCCATTGATTCTTATGTCTCTACCTCCTAGAATTACAGCAGAGTGCTACCATACTGAGTTTTGTATGTGTTATATGGATTCAAACTCTAGTCCTCACTTGTATGGTAAGAGCTTTACCTCTGAGCAACCTCCTTAGTTCCAGTCCTACTATGCTGTGAATAGACTCAGTTGAAGATGGTAGAACTTTCTATGGAATCATAAGACAGATATTTGTACTGCAAAATGGAGGTTATCAGTAACAGTATAAAGAGAAGAAAATAAAGGAGGAAAGGTTTGCTAACAGATTGAAGTGTGCAAGAGGGCAAGAAGAAGACAAGTGTTTTATAACCTAAAGATTACTCATCAGAGCCAAACAGCGAGTATACACCATTTTACATACAAAAATAGTAAGAATGTAATGCCAAGATTTATAATATAGAAGCTAAAAATTCAACAGTATTTGGCTATTTTTGATTTGATAAATGGTAGATGGTTGTACAGTATTGCAATTGCATGAAAAGAAGAAAAGGAGATGAAATAGGTTTCAACACTATAAATTAAAAATAATGTATAATATAATACAAATTCTTTTATGTACAAATATGAGAATCCTTTTTCTGAGTGTTGTGAGCCGATTAGTAGGATTTTGCCAAGGAGTAAATGATACAAATCATACTTTGACTACAGTATTCTCAGTGGGTGTGGAAAGCCTACAGAAACCAGGAGACCAGTTGTCCGTGTCAGAGAATGATGATCTAACACCTGTTGTAAAAGGCACAGAAAAGATTAGGATATTTTTGTCTGCAACATGCAGGAAGAGAATCATTTTTCTGAGAGTTAAAAACTCAATTTTAGACCTAGAAAATTTGAGAAACATATTGGATATGGTATGAGATATCGAGTAGACAGCAGGAAATGATCCTGAACTGCCTAAATGGTCACCAGGCAGGAGAGCTATATTAGAAATGACTATCAGACTATAGATTTTTTTCTTTCAAACAGATATCACTATGTGGTCATTGTTGGCCTGAGATAGGAAGGAATACCAAGGTCACTGAGCACATATTAAACAAAAGTAATAATCAAGAGCTATATCCATTGGTATCATCATTTAATGATTGGAGAAATAACAAGAATACAGCTAAGATAATAAGAGAAATCAGATAGAAGGGGTAGAGTCTGAAATAGAGTCCCAATCACTGAAAACTCTGCAGATTGCTTCCTGAATGAGAATCAACTGTGTCGATCACTAAACTGATCGTCCTTAGCACTGCACAGGCACCAGAAGAATCTAAGACCATTTCGTGACCCTCTATCAGGAAGTTGAGAGTTTTCTATTCTGTTGGATTTCAGCATCTCTTCTCAGATATTCTACACAGATTTAGGGTGAATCTTTTGATTATCTGTCTTTTCTTGTCTTCTGAGATAAAAATTAGTCTATCACATATGTCCTACTTCTGGAAACTCTTTCCATTCATCACAGAATTAGTTCTGTAATCAATTATTGAATTGATGAAGCTACTTGCTTGAATATGATTTATGTATTGCATTACTATTATAATTAAATTTCCTTTTTAATCTCTAAATTTGCTGTACACATCATTACACTCAGAAAGCATCACCTTCTTCATTCACACACAGCTCGAACACTTAGAATAGCCGATATTGATAAGTAAGCCTCACAACTCATGGCCTTCAGCTGCTCTCTAGGTAAGGAACCCTACCCCTCTTCTTCGACTTTGAAATTTATATTGTCTTTCCTTTATTTAACAAGACTCATTATTTACAAAATCACATAATATTTTCATTGGGCTCTGGAGATGCTTTATCACCTGATCTTGATTTACCCTTCTGGTTTTACCTCGTGACATTTGTTTACATTATGCAGCGAATGCTGAAAGCTGTTAATGTAGTTCGCAAAATGCATTATGTTATTCAATTTACATGTTATGAATATAAAATTCCAACTTTATAACATGGCCTTTTATTCTTAATCCTTTATTTATAGTATTTGTTTAAAAAATGTGTGGGCTTAAAAGTGTCACTGAAAATCATGTAAATTCACTTCTTTTTTATCTTCTGAATGCATAGTGTCCTTAGATATGGGTATTAAGTTACTTCATTGGAAGAGGTTTTGCAGTTTGGTTTCATTTAGCAAATAGATAATGTTATTTCACCTCCAGGTCTATAGTTTAAATAGACTGAAGGTAGACCTCAGATTAGACCCCATGTTCAACTCAGGGTTTGACCCATAGAATGACAGAAACAAGCAGCATGATGTCAGGAATAGGTAAACAGTGAAAGTTTGAGGAAAGCAGGAAATGAAGCAAGGAGAATCTGTGCAAAAACTGATAAGGAAATATTCTTGTGGGCTCCAGTGATGTGTGGTTGTTCAGGTACAGCATCCAGCACTAAACAGCTGAAACGGGACTGTGAATTAAGAGCCATCTGAGGCTAAAAACAGTGTGAGTCTGACGCTGTGTGTGTGCGGGGGGTGGGGGGATAATTTCTGCACCTATTAGAGATTCTTCCATGTGAAATATGAATTTCATGTTATTTGCTTCTTTTAGAATTAGATACTGAACATTCAATGTGAAAAACAACTTACAGTATGTTTTAAAACATGTGGGCAGTAAATATTGTGTGTGAATTTATGCCTTTATGTATCACAATAATATCATTTGCTTTAATCGAAAACCTGCCTACTCTCAAGGGAGTATGCTAACATTCAATCGGAATAAATATAATCCAGAATGCATAATTTTACATATTTTAACTAGATTTAACAACAAAACTTTGTTAATTTTTATGATAAATTTTAGAAACAATTTCAATGTTTTATGTTGGTCTGATAATTATTAAAATACAATTTAATATAGTAATGAACCATCATTAACTATGTTAGTGTTGTTCAGGGCGTAGGGATTAGCTACCTTATTTTGGAGACACTTCAGGTAATAGCCAATGTCCAGCTCCTTAGTATAACAAATAAGGATTTATTCACTAGAGGTTTAAATCTATTGACACTCAGGCTTCTAGATCCTTCATGTCATTCCCTGAGTACACGTACAAAATCAAGTCACGTGTGAAATACACAAGTCTTTCCATGAACATCAGAAATTTTTATTTATCATAATGTTGAAATTGTGGAAATGTCTTTATTGTGACGTATGCTAAATAGATATAACACATGCAGCCAAATTCCACTGCTGATAAAGTACAAATATCAACATTAGTTTTTAAGAGTGGCTAAAATGACACTAGGATTGCACGACTGTGTCTGTGCAACAGTTCAATCTGATCTGCTGTAGAGGAAGCAAAAAAGGAGACGCCAGACTAGGATATAAAGTGTTGACTGTCACTGCAGCTACTGAAGTCAAGTGCATTTGCCACAAACGTGCTGAGGTGTTCTGGGTAAGACAAATAAAATGTTGAGAAGTTGAGGTGAGGTAGAAAACCCTTTCCCATAAATAAAATATGTTCTGATGATGTCATGTGTCTGCTTTTCTTAAAAAAAAAAAAAAAAAAAAAAAAAAAAAAAGAAGAAATTGTTCAAATCAAAATAGACCCGATTATTTA
The DNA here is from genome assembly GCF_903995435.1 of Acomys russatus. Lineage (NCBI taxonomy): Eukaryota > Metazoa > Chordata > Mammalia > Rodentia > Muridae > Acomys > Acomys russatus. Next base: position 48,354,230 of record NC_067158.1, read on the forward strand.
TGGATTATTTATTCTATACCTATATCTTTTCTTCCTCTTTATGTTTCTCAAATTCAAGGTCATTATATCTTGTGATATATTAATATTTTATGACTTAATCACTATAAGGCATCACAAATAACAGGATACTCTCCTCAGATGCCAAATCCTGATTATCAGAAATACTCAACAAAACCACAGGTTAGTAGCTTTCCAAATGAGACGAATACAGAGATAGTTTTCTACCTGAATACTCACTCAAAACTCTCTATTATGTTGGAGCATCGTGTTTTTAATACATATTTTTATTATAATTTAATTACATTACATCTCAATCATCTTCCTGTTTCACCCAGCCCAACTTACCTCTGATGAGCTCACTGTCTCTGTTAGCTCCCTGTTTTGAACCAGGTTACCAGACAGCTGGTAGGTACCTACCAGGCAGGTAGGATGATATTGGAGCAGTTCTCGGCTCCTGTGGGTCCACTTGCTTCCTAGAGTCAGGGGACAAAGAATGATGCTGGTGTTTTTGCAGCCCACAGTTCCCTCTGAAACCTGGAGTTCAGAAGCTGGCCACCAGCCAGGCAGGTGACAGTAGTCTTTGGAGCCTTTGTCTGTGCCTGTAGGGTCCAGACACTTTTCTTTGGATTAGTCAGGTGCCCTGAGAGTGGACCCAACTATGCTCTACACAGTTAGGGCCCCTCTCATCTGGGGATCACTAGCACTGCTGTTTTGTGCTTCTCAGCTTGGTCTTTAGGTCACTGTACAGTCACTGCTGTCCTGTTGATCAAACAAACTGTGTGTTAGGTGCTGCCATTTTGAATCCCTACCCCATCCCTAGACCACTTTTTAAATAAATAGACATATAGTCAATACTGTTTTATTTGCACTGTTATAATGTCAAATGAATGACTTTATTTTTGTTAAAATTCTCTAAGAACACTCTATGAAAATACATTGTGGTTCTATTTCCAAATTTTTATTTCTTTTCAGTCTTCTGTTAGCTAAATATCTTAAAGTATTTAAGTGTTAAGTCTTATGTTATATTTACAATGATCTTGGTATATGTAATTTGTATTCACATCATTTTTATTTTGAAAGAAAACTGACATTATATAGTTAATAATGCTTTTGACATGTATAATATTCAAAATTATCATATCTATATATGTTATCAAATTATCATTTAAGCAACCAGAGTACACACACACACACACACATACACACACACACACACACACACACACACACACACACACACACACACACTCTGTTAATGTACTCCATTTCAGGGTAAGTGTTAACAAAGCATTAGTAAACAGACTTGCAAGCCTACAAGTTGTATACTCCTTCTTATATGTCAGACCTGTCATTTAGTAAGTCTGAATTGTTGGAAGGGATTTTCAGTTTTAGCTTATTTGCTTTTCGTATTTGTGTTTCACATGTAGAAGGACAGAACTTGACAAATGATGTCTGAATTCCTGTTTCGCTCCATCACTGACAGAACAGTGGCGCCTTGCGAGCATTCTGCTCGGTCAATCTTAGTAAAGCGGATGGGTGGCAATGTTGAGCTCGTTTTCGATGCACAGATTGAAATCACGAGTAATGAATACTAAACTCACATTTCTTATTTATGTATTTCTTCGTCTCATTTTGTGGATGTTTCTTTGCAGTTGCCTCCAGGCACATTTACAGGATTTAATAAGAGGAGAGGCGATATCTGCCATCTTAATTGTGGAGCAGCATGATAAACTTCAGAGACAGAAAGCTTGTCTTGTAAATTTAATTTCCTCTAAGAGCGCTAGAAAGAGTTTCTAGAGGATATAGCAGTTCTCATTCAAAACCATTGTATTACATGAACTTTTCAATTTCCACTTCAAGTAGTAGAAATATAGTTAAAGCCATATGGCCTATTTTAGAAGATACGTGATACACATTTGTGTTTGATTCAAAATACCTCTGATTGGCCTACATCTACTATAGACCTATGTTATTCAGCTCCATTAAATGACTTTTAATAACCAAGACCTAGAAAATTTCTGATTGCCATTATTGTTGCAATTCCAGAGGGCATAATGTATAATTCAATTTGCCATTACTTAAGGGAGTTGCCTTGTCCCCAAACTAAGCTTATGGCAGATGAGGCAAACATGAAGCAGTGTATCATTTTCCTGCAACAGGACAAAGCATTATAATTTTGTTCTATTTAAAATTATTATTGCCACTTACTTAGGTTTCCTCATTATAATTTCATCGAAGCAGTATCTGCATAAAATTTAAGAGCATATAATATAAAATAACATGATATTGATTAGAAATATCAATGGCTCATAACTGTTGAAAGCAGAGGTGGCAAACTGATCAAAGTAGGGTAATATTTGCAAAGGGTAACATGAAGACAAGGACTCTATGATGTGGTAAGATTTACTCATGGTTATGAAGAAGATGACTTTCATAAACACATTTTCAATTCCCTCAAAATTTATTGACCCTTTTATTATATATCAATATATGTATAATTTATTTGTTTATATATTTATTTATATAATATATATAGAAAACTATATCTTTATTTATCTATATACATATATATATATAATATTTATTATATTTTCAGGCTTAAAAAAGTTTAAAAGTTAATTTGTTTGCTCATGGCCTATAGTTAGCTATTAAATATGAGAATCAATATTCTCCTGTAATGAAATTCTAAAAATATGCCAAACCTTCTTTGTTTCTTCTCCTATTTGGATAAAACAACTTGCTATCATTTCCCCTTGAATCCGGTTTCTATCACGTTTTTCTTAACCAATGAAAAATTTACTCTTCTAATTTTTGAGCTCAAATGACAAACACATGAGAATAATCACATTCTTATTATTGGAAAATTATAGTTAAAAACTTCAGACAAGTCTAGATTCTGTCTTGAGAGACTAGAGAAGCCTAGTAATTTACACAAAATAAAATTAAATGGGCATAGATAGGTCTTCTACCACATTGTCAATTTATCAGGGTTGTATGTGACAGGGACAGGCTTGTCCCATTTGTGTAATGCAGTGGCAGAATCACCACCACTAATGTTTAATAATGTTGCCACCTTTAAACATAGCTTTATTCCCACAGATGAGGCATGAGATGAGAGCTGAAAATAAGGTGTGTGACTACGTGGATTTGGCTGAGCCCAGAGTGCTTCACTCTCTGTTCTAGCTATTCGTAGGCCTAGACCTGGATAGTTCTAGACCTCTATACAAGCTAATCTTCTGCAAATCCAGACCTTGGACGCTGCAGCTTCTAGCCTCAATCTGCTAAACTCTTGCCTACAAGGTTTTCAGCCTCTGAGATTTACTGCTGAATAATCTCATTCTTTCTAGTTTTTTTCTTCAGAGTTCTGGGTGGCTGTTTCTACGCAGCTGTTCTGGCTTAAGTTCCTCTTCAAGCTGACTGACTCAAACTGGCTTCTCTCAGGTTCTCACCGAATTGCTCTGCTTGGATTAACTGCCTCTGAGCTCCACAAACTGAACTATTCCAAACTATGCTGTACTGCCTCCAGGAACTGAACACTCTCTCTCCCTCCATCCCTCCCTTACCTCATCTCAAGGTGTGTACTAAAAGGGTATCTGTATTCCAACTAGTGGGATTAAATTTGTATACTAAGGGTGTGTCTATAAACAAGCTGAATCACACAGACCTAGGTCTTTGGATGTGATCCCTTCCCCCAGTAGCCAGGTTGCTAACATAAAATTCCTCTACAATTACCTTCCTGAATTCTGCATTTATTACTGTCTCCCATTTCAAGAACTATAACATCTGTTATTATAGTTTGAAATCAGTAAGCAATGGTTAGTTTGCTAAACAAGAATAAACAAAGTGAAAATAAGATTTTTTAAAAAGGCCCAAATTAAAAACTTTGCTATCTGTGGAAAAGCAAAAGTATCTTTTCTTTACTTTTTGTTTCTTCAGTTGTTGGTTTTTCTTTCTTTCTTTTTTTTTTTTTTTTTTGTTTGTTTTGTTTTGTTTGTTTGTTTGTTTTTGAGGCAGGTTCTCAAGAAGCTAAGGAGAGTTATCCTGAGATTACAGGCATGCACCACTTGGCCCAGCCCTGTTTTTCTAGTGAAAATAATAAAAAAGAGATTGATGTGAGTGAAATAGTCCTATAAAATGAAAACAATATAAAAAGAGTGGATGTGAAATAGACAAATGTTCCATGAAACAACTAGTGTGAGCTGTTTATTCTGACATTCTCACAGAATTGTGGTGTATAGTATTGTCTATATTTATCTTCAAAATACAATGAATTAGATCATTAACAACTAGTTAGGCAACGGTCATAATTTAAGATGTATGAATGACACTTTCTCTTAAAGATCAGGTAGCTTATAGACCACATTGAAGCTCCTTTTTTTTTTCCTTTTTTTTTTTTTTTTATTAATTTATTCTTGTTACATCTCAATGTTTATCCCATCCCTTGTATCCTCCCATTCCTCCCCCCCCCCCATTTTCCCATTATTCCCCTCCCCTATGACTGTTCCTGAGGGGGATTATGTCCCCCTATATATTCTCATAGGGTATCAAGTCTCTTCTTGGCTACTTGCTGTCCTTCCTCTGAGTGCCACCAGTTCTCCCCCTCCAGGGGACATGGTCAAATGTGAGGCACCAGAGTACATGAGAAAGTCATATCACACTCTCCACTCAACTGTGGAAATTATTCTGCGGCCCAGGCCTTAATGTCAACCATTAATAAATGGGACCTCATGTGGCTAAGAAGCTTCTGTAAGGCAGGAGACACGGTCAAGAGAACAAAGCGACAGCCTACAGACTGGGAAAAAGTCTTCACCAACCCTACATCTGACAAAAGTCTAATATCCAAAATATATAAAGAACTCAAGAAATTAAACACCACCAAACCAAATAACCCAATTGAGAAATGGGGCTTGGAACTAAACAGAGAATTCTCAACAGAGGAGTATCAAATGGCTGAGAGACACTTAAAGAAATGCTCAACATCCTTAGTCATCAGGGAAATGCAAATCAAAACAACTCTGAGATTCCATCTTACACCCATCAGAATGGCTAAGATCAAAAATTCAAGTGACAGCCCATGCTGGCGAGGATGTGGGGAGAGAGGAATACTCCTTCATTGCTGGTGGGAATGCAAACTAGTACAGCCACTTTGGAAATCTATCTGGTGCTATCTCAGAAAAGTGAAAATAGGGCTTCCTCAAGACCCAGCTATTCCACTCCTTGGAATATACCCAGAAGATGCTCCAGCACACAACAAGAAAATTTGCTCAACCATGTTCATGGCAGCCTTATTCATAATAGCCAGAACATGGAAACAGCCTAAGTGTCCCTCAGTAGAAAATTGGATAAAGAAACTGTGGTACATATACACTATGGAATACTACTCAGCTATTAAAAACAAGGAATTCCCGAATTTTGTGGATAAATGGATTGAGCTAGAAATGATCATAATGAGTGAGTTAACCCAGAAGCAGAAAGAATCAAATGGCATAAACTCACATTGAAGTCTTACCAGTCAAATCTCATGTGTCTCGTTTCTGAAAAAAGAATCTGCTTTAGGTCGTTTCTGATCATGTTATCATCTTGCCCAAAACCTTCCTCCATTTTCCATTCACTTTAGGGTAAGAAAACATATTTTGCTTTCCAATGATATCAGTTTAGACTTTTCTCTGTTTATCTATTCAAAAATAGCTGCTTCTGTACTCTAAATTGAAAGCTGCATTTTCTCTCACCCTTATATAAGAATATACATACATACATACTTACATACATAAATACACATACATACATAATATTCAGTGTTGCCATAGGGGTATGATGTGTAGTATGTATAATATGATTAACTCCCATCTAAAACAGTTAAATAAAGAAAAGGGTTTGGGTAGTAACACCTGGAAAAGTCCTTCCTGTAAAAGCAATTGAACTATGAACCCTGGTTGCCTCAGTGTCAATGTCAATTTGATTACACCCAACAATAAAAGTGTACAGAATCAACAAATTAGACACAGAGTTCACAAGAATGAAAGACATACAATAGCTGTGTTGTCCCTTGCTCCAGTTTAATTAGGAACCTCTTAAATTGTTCAGGACAAAGGCTGAAGGGACTTGTGATTTTCTGTAACCTGAGCTGCTTTTACAGGCTGCCCTTTACCAGAGAAACTTTGATTTTTCCTGTGACTCATCTAGAAGGCAAAACATTATAGCTTAAAATACTTTTAACTCAGATGTACAGTTTTCCAAACAATGAAATTGACAGTAAAATAAACTGTATAACTACTATGTGGCCAATTGTGGTGGCAGATGCCTCTAGTCCCATCACTTCGGGAGGGAGAAGTCTGTCAGTGTATGAGTTCAAAGCTAGCCTGGTCTACAGAGCAAGTCCAGGACAGCTGAGGCTATACAGAGACACCATTTCTCGAACCACATCAAACAAAACCAAACAAAAAACTTATTATGTTTATTGGTTCCATGTGCCTGGATATTGTTTTCAGTCCTGTTTTGTTTTGTTTTTTTCCTTCCAGAGCCAAATAGTCTACTTTATCAATTTAATACCTTAAAAGTATCTGAATTTATAGGTATGAATAACAACAAGACTAATTTTTATTGAAGTTATGAAAGTGAAATATAAAAGTCTTATGCAAAGATAATGATATGGGGAAGAAAAGGCACTAATTAAATGAATCATTTAAATAAACACCTCATGGAATTAGTAAAGTTAACAAAGATTTGATTGCGGACAGGTAGATTGAATACACGTGGGATAGGGAAAGCACTGAATAAGCACATTTAGCATTCTAAAACGAAGTTAACTCAAGGATACACCAGTCAGGAAATCAAAAACCAGTCAGGCTGAAAATATTTAAGGCTATGCAAGAATTAATGTTACTTGGGCAAATTACTTTTAAGATGCACTAATAAATATCTATAAAAATATAATCTGTTAAGAGAGAAGAGCAGCAGCTCACTCTGAAGGCCTGTTTCCTTGGTTACTCAGGGAGACTTGTTCCTTAGCCTTCTGTCTAGGAGAAAGTTCCCTGTCTGTGGATCAAGAGTGCTAAGTACAGACTTCTACACATTGCCTGCTAGTAAAGACTACTACCAATAAGAGATCCCATATGTTTTATTTGATTTTTTTTTAACATAGCTTTTTAGTTTCAGTTTTTGCTTTGTTTAAACTGTTATAATAGAAACACTTTGGGTTAAGTCATTCAGTTTCTAGAATCACAACTAATATGTAAAATGCTTTGAATTTATCTGCAGATATTCTTTATAGACTTAATGTAGCAATGATAATCTCCTGTGACCAGCAGCCGTATCCAGAAAAATGCACATATGCAATTTATATTTTTGTAAAGTCATATGTATTTTATTATATAGTGTAAGTCTAGTATGTAATTTTTTGCATAATATATTTTCTACAATTTATGATATATAGCATATCATATTCATGCATTATATATTGATCTTAGTTTTTTACATTATTTCACTCAGAATTTACTAAATAAATATTATTGTGTTGGGGTTATTGATACAATGACAGAAGTAGAATTTTTATCTTTACAAGGGAATATACTCCAATGGCATATCTTTCTAGACATATATATTACCTGGCTATTTTTGATGGCAAACATTCTCAACTAAGTGAATAAAGTATTATTGTCGTAGGCAGTATTGATATAATATTTAAATTTAATAAAGTGTAAAATTTTATATTTTATGTTAACTTTTTATTCAAAGTATTTAAAAATTATTGCATGCAAGTGATGTAAACATAACAAATTTATTTGGAAGAACACTCACAAACTTTAGTTCTGATTCTATCAAACACCATTACGCTATGACTTGCTTTATACTATGCACATATATGCTATATTCTTATGTTATAGAAATATAGTTGTATAGTGTGTCAGTGTAAATATAGTTGCCGTACACTATACACATAGAGATTACATGTTTTGTAGATTGAAGACATGTGAATTTGACACAGTTGTATATAGGGCACATTTACTTGTCTCTAGGGCTGCTTCCTAAGAATTGAGTTACAAGTAAGTGCTTTATCCTTGTTACTAGACTGTGACTTCTTTAAGGCATTATGCACATCTCACTCATTTTTCTATTACATACTATCATAACATCCTGCAAATAAGAAGCTTTATAAGAGTACTTGTATAGGAGACAGAAAAGGAAACATAGTTGTAATTTCAGATTTTTCCCCCAACTATCTTTTTGCATTTGACAACTCATTATTAATTGGGGAATTTACATATTCTTATAAGGAATTTCTGATCTCCTCACCTCAATTTTGCAAGAAAATTCTCTATGGGCCTCTGAGTTTATGCACATAGTTTGAATAAAGACATTGCATTAGCTGTTCCTTGCATGGAATACCGCCATAGATTTTGCAATTTAAAAGAACATGCACATCCTTGCAGAGAACCCCTGTTCAGATATAGCCAATGGACAGCTAATTCTCCACAGTTGCTGGGGGAGTCAGGACTACCTCTAACATGAACGCTGGTGCTCCTGACTTGAACCTTTCCTTGGTGGGGAGATTATGCAGGCACACAGAGGCAGGGGGTGCAATCTATCCAAATGAGACCTGATAGGCTGTGGTCAGACAGTGGGGGAGGAAGCCCCCCCATCTGAGGTCTGAGGAAGGGAACACAGGAATGGGAAGATATCAATGAGGGGATAACAATCGAGATGTAATATGAACAAATTATAATAAATAACTAAATAATATGACTTAAAAATTAAAACATGCACAGACCATTGAGAATATTAACTACAGTAGCTGTGACTACATTCACAAGACTTACAGAAGGTCAAGTCAGTCAAAATCTCAAGGCAAGAGGACGTGCTTATGAGGTTTCACCCTTACCTGAATCTCAATAATTAATGCACCTAAAGGAAGTCAGAATAAAATTTCTTCAGGAATAAAGATCGTGACAGGCTATCCATGATGAAGTGGATGGTCCTATACTCATGTTCAAACAGATAACACTAAGTGGACACTGACTTTTAGGACTAGAGAGCATATGATGTTGGAAGAGTTGAGGGGCCTTAAAAATAGGGGAATTATTGGGGAGAAGGAAAAGTGTATGCATTTTATAAAAACACATTATACACATGCAAATGTAAAGTTCCCCATCAATAAAAGTGAATATTAAGAACAAACAATTTCTCCCTAAATATATATAAATTAAAGAACGTGTTATAATCAATGTGGTGGTTTCAACTTGCGAGCACCTAGAACCACCTGGAAGATGGGCCAAAGAGATGTCTGTCAGGAATTGTCTTGATTAGATTCACTGAAGTGGAACCCCAGCTGTGGGTGCTGACATTTCTCTGGGGCTGCTCTGTGTAAATGTTAAACTATGTGAAAAGAAAGTAAGCTAAATGCAGATAAGCATTGGTCTCTGCCTCTTGACTGCAGATGCAATGCGACAAGCTGCCTCAGCTTCCTGCCACCATGCCATTCTGTCATGATGCACTAGTTCCTCAAATTGTTAACTAGAGTCTTTTTTTTTTTTTTCTTAAATTTTTTTTGTCAGGATATTTTATCACAGAAAAGATTAAAATTAAAATTAAAGCAAGTTTTCTAGCTGTCTTTTCCTTTAGATTTTGGATTGCTACATGCTTATGGGAGTCCTCATCTGACTCTTACAAGGGTATTGGTCATGTCAGATTATGTTAAATTATGACAGTATCTAAAAGGATTTTTCTGTTAAAACATTCTTGAAAATATCATATGATTGCAATATCTTTCCCTCCCTTTTCTTTGCTCCACAAACTCCTATATGATATCTATAAGATATGGAGGCAGACACACACACACACACACACAGCACACACACACACACACACATGAGAGAGAGAGAGAGAGAGAGAGAGAGAGAGAGAGAGAGAGAGAGAGAGAGAGAGAGAATGGCTTAAGATTTTGAAACCGCAAAGTCTACTCGCAGTAACACAATTCCTTCAACAAGGACAATTTCCCAATCCTCTAATATTTCTCAAATAGTTTCACTGCCTGCTGACTTAGCATTCAAATATGTGAACCCATGGGACCACTTTTATTCAAACCACCACAGGCCCCAATAAAAGGAGATCATAATAATATATTTATACAGCATATCGGCCCCGGAGTCTTTCTTAGGATATCTATATTTTATATTTTCTTTGAATAACAACACCACTTTGATATGCTCACATTCCTTAAATCTTGGCAATTTCATTTTGGTTATATATGACAGCACTCAAAAAGTAATGGGTACAAATATTTACCATATCAGTTCAGTTCACAATGTCCATAAAACATGCTGCTTTCTTCACTTACATGACTGAACCACCATGATTTTAATCGTGGTAGCTGACTAAGTTATATCTGCCTGTGCCTTTATTCTCATCTGATCAAATTTACTCAAAATATTAACTCCAGGAATTTCTCACTCTTCCCCTTTTCATTGTTATCAAAACTTCCTAGAAGTTCAGTGCCCTGTATCATTGAAAAATGCTACATTGCATCAATAATGAGGAGAGTTCTCAGCAGCATTTGAATTAGTTAATCACTCACTTCACATCTATAAAAAGAATATTTACCTATCTAGAGAAATGTCTGGGCTTTACCCTTGTATTTGAGAGACTAAACATGGGAGCGGTAAATTTCCCGGATGATAAGAGAGTCTTTTACAATTATGAAGAGACTTTGATACCATGTGTCCTCATTTATTCTAGCAGGTGAGTTCTAGTAGGTTCTATAATATCAGCTCAATAAGCAGGTAGGCAGAAACTAACGATAGAGATTAGCCATGTGTAGCCAAGTCAGCTCTAAAACATGAAGATCAGGGGGAAAATCCAGAACCCACAAGGTGAAGTGTTTTCCCTCTTTATACATAGTACATGCTCTAGGCATCAATGATGAAAATGAAAAGTGTCCTGAGCACAATGGAAGACTTGTGCATAGAATCTATGTACGTCCTGCCATATGTACCGCTTAACTAGTCTGCTTCTGATGCTAAAAAGTCCCAGTAATAAGCAGTGGTCATCACGGCAGTTTTCAGTGAATTGTTTTTATTCATTTTTAGGAAATTGTCATACCTGAGGTTTATTCTGGGGTCTCTTCAATTGATCTTTTGTGTCAACAATACATACATTCTTTGAACACTGTGTTCCCACTTTGACAATTCAGTTTGGCTAAAACCGGGGAGTGCATTTTCACAAATGAAAAGGAATTTAAATTCAGAAACATGGCTTCTATGATCACATTCAAAGACATTCTAGGTCTGTGTAATCTGGGGGGAGTGCAGTCATGCTACATACCTTTAATCCCTCTAGCTTGACCACAGACACACTCTTAGTACACAACTTTAATCCCAAACAATGAAGGTAAAGTTTATTTGTAGAAAGCAGTGTGAGAACCTGCTGTTAATATCCAAGTTTGGCATTTTGGGATAGCTTCTGAGCTCAGGATAAGATGATGGACTCTTTTCTTTTTTATCTGAGTTGCCTCTCTGCCTGATCTGAGAAACTGCAAATCTTCTAAGGAGCATCAAATAGCCCCCAGGAAGATTACAAGGCCAACCCTTTCCTTACAAGAAACCCATTTGGCAAGCAACTGGGGATTCCTGGAAATATCCATCCTATGCTAATGGGATATCTTCCTGTATAGGCTTTCAAACAATGTCCTTTAACCATACCTGGTGTTCTTCCTCCACCAATAGGATAACTAAGTACTGTGCTTCCCGTCTCATGATAGGACTGTGTTACTATATGTAAATCAAGTATTCCTGGCACCCCCAGCCTGAGTGAATCAAAGACAATCACATTCAAAACCACTCTCGTTGCCTAAGGTTTAAAAATCCTTGTCCAGCATCATTCATTTCACCATGATCAGCTGACTCATCATTTATTCTCATGAAAGAAAGGTTCCACTTCTCCCCAAAGAATTCATGGCTGGATCCTTGAAAGCCTTTGACCACGTGCTTCATCCTTTTTCACTGCGAAGAAAGCACTTCCATGATGACCAATCGGGCCGAGCTTTCTGGGAGAGTACCCAACAAAACCCAGGCTCCCCCCAGATACAGAATGGCAAGAAGTGCCCATGTTTGAAAGTGATGCTTCATTAAGGGTCAGACAAAGTGGCAAAGCAGAGAAATATTTGACAGAATGAGTCAAGGATATGATAGTGGTGATGCATGCCTTTAATCCCAGAACTTGGGAGGCAGAAGCAGGCAGATCGTTGTAAGTTCGAGGCCAACCTGGTCAGCAAAGCAAGTCCAGAATAGCCAAGGCTACACAGAGAAACCCTGTCTTGGGAAAAAAAAAAAAACAAATAAAACAAAACAAACAAACAAACAAAACACATGCCCAACTCTTACAAGAACAGAGAGAAAAGAAAAGGAAGGGTGGAGGCAGGGTTAACTGGAGTGTTTTATAGAGACAGGTTAAAGATAGAACAAGTTAGACATGGGTGAAGATAGAACTTGCCAGAGAATGAGAAGAGGCCAAAAGTTTAGAACAGATTGCTAGATTTAGTTTGAGGGCAAGCAAAGCAATTCAGTCAGAAGCTGAGATAAGCTAGTTTGAATCAATCAATATCAGGGAGAAGTTTCTGCCAAAATAGCTGAGTTGAAACAGCTAGCCAAGTTCAGAAAAAAACTAGAAAATGTGAGCTTATTCATCAGTAAGTTTCAGAAGCTGAAAATATTCTAGGCTAGGATTATATGAATGATAGAAGCTTCTAGGACTATGCCTAAGTTAGCCAGCTGAGGCAGTAAACGTCCAGGACAAAATTTACATCAGGAAAATAAAACATCTTTTTATAGATAAAACTCTACACAAACTAGGAAGCAAACTTTCACAGTCTTCTCCTGCTTTGGCCTCTCCATTTTCCTCTTTTAGTTTATTTTCTCTTCGCTCACAATTAATACTATAGTGTTACAGACTAGAAAATTATGATTGACTCACCGAGGATACCCAAAGGTGTTTACTGTCCAGCTAGGCAGACTCACATATCCAGTGGTTGAATTGATGCTTCCCCTTGACCTACATTGAACTTCTAAAACCTAAAATATCCATATGAGTTTCAACTTCCTCCTCTACCACTTAAAGTACTAGATAAAGAAGTGACTATCAAAGTACATGGATATTTTTGGACAACCTTCACAGGTTTATTTTGGATCTCTTTTACCTTTTTGAGTGAGAGTCTAGTTATAAAAAATTTCTGCAACAGAACTTGACTGAGAGCATTCCTAAATTTGTCAATTCAAAAAGGGAAATGCCATGTTTGAACAATCAAGTGTACAATAGACACTGGCCACACAGATCCTAAACAGACCTGTCTTGCTTTGTACAATAACTCTAACTCCTAGTCCATCAACATAAGATCCAAGCAACTCTACCTTTTCTCATTTCTGTGGATGAGAAATAAATCTTTTACTTATTCATACCTGATTTTTTAAATATTCTCTGTCTCCCTCTCCTTTTCTTTCCTGACTTTTCCACATTGTGTATACCTGTTAAAACCATAAGAGATATTAGTTATAAATTATATTCAAATACATTTGTATCACTTCCATTAAAAACAAAATCCCCTTGTTTTTCCTCAATAATCCCAAGTATAGCATGTCTTGACTACACACTAATTAATAATGATATATTAATAACAAAGATTACTTTTAGCTATGCATTTGTTATGTATTCTATGTGTGTTTATGCATTTTCTCACAAATGTGAGTGTGTCTATGTGTGTGTTTGGTGTGTGTGTGTGTGTGTGTTTGGTGTGTGTGTGTGTATGTGTGTATGTGTGTGTATGTATGTGTTTGTATGTGTGTGTGTGTGTTTGGGGTGTGTGTGTATGTGTGTGTATGTGTATGTGTGTGTGTGTGTGTGTTTGGGGTGTGTGTGTATGTGTGTGTATGTGTATGTGTGTGTGTGTGTGTGTGTTTGGGGTGTGTGTGTATGTGTATGTATGTGTATGTGTGTGTGTTGTGTGTGTGTGTGTGTGTGTGTGTGTGTGTGTACACAGGCAAATACCAACTCACATATGTAGAGGTCACAGGACAACTTACATAAGTCAGTTCTCGTTACAGTGCTCATCACAGGGGTCAAACGTAGGTCTTCTGGCTTTATGGAAAGTTCCTTTACCCACAGACAATCTCACTATTGCTCAGGATATCTCTTTAGAGATAAAGATAAGAAAACACGCTGCCTCTACTAATGATGTCAGGTGTCAGAAGAATCAGAACCCTTACAAAGATCATAAGCTGTTATATGATTATACGCCATTATTAGCTTTCAGGTTTCATTATGCATTCATAATGTCATTAAAGCAGGTAGCCTAACTTCAGACCTTCAACTCTTCCTCCTCTTTCCCAACTGAAATCTCTGTTTCCTTCCCACCTCTGGAACAGACTACCTGCTGTGGCCTCCCCTCCCTCTGCCTGCTTCTTCACAACTTCATTCACACCTTCTCCTCCAGCGTTCTCCTGACCCACTGCATTACCCCAGCCCTATCTGCAGCAGGCCTTCCCGAGGGGCACACAGGCCCCTGTGCCCACTAAGGCCTACGTTACCTTTCCCTCTAACCTTTTTCTTACACATTCTGATCAGTGTTTCCTTAGCAATTTTCTAAGCACTGACACCTAATCAATTTGTTCACTTTAAATTTCTAATTTTCTAAGTTTTTAAAGTCAAATCTCTCCCTTACTGCAAAACTCCAGTTGTACTATTCTCCACTGAAAATAATATCCATCTTAATTTTCTGAGTAAATATCATGAACTTTTTTTTTTAATTTAGTACTTCATTCATTCAAAAAAATCAAATTCTCATTGTCAATTCTGAATTATTTTGGATGGAAAAGAATCAAAGAATAAGGAAAAGCTCATGTTTTTATCTCTCTTCAACATGTTTTATATAAAAGAGATGTAAAATATTGGCAGATATTCCAATGGCAGAATATTGATCATACAGGAATACAAGGTGTGATTAAAAATACATACTTTATATTTTATTGATTATATGTTCTATTAAATATTTAAGGGACTATGCATTTATGATACTAGAGAACGGACTTTGGCAGTGGGTACTATACTTACTAATCAATAAAGCAAATTTTGTTTACAAATTTGGTTCTCTGAATATTTAATATAATTTTTATGTTTTAGATTCATTGGATTATAAACATATAACAATGTATAATTTAGAATTATATTCATAGTTTTAAAGTTATTCTACTTTTAGGATTACAGCTGTTCTAGAATATTCCCTTGGTGACTTACTGAATAAAAACAATAACATTAGCAATATTTTACCAGGACATAAACTGGAAGTTCTTAATTTAATGTAACAATTGGCTGTGTTTCTTCAATATAATAAAAACTTTATTACTTCTTATTTTCTCTGTTTTTGAAAATACAAATATATGAAAGGGCTGGACTTTTTCTTCTAATGGGAAATCATATTAGAATGCTAAGGTGATTACCTTTATCCTTCGATGGGTGTAACAATTTATAAATTATTTTGCTCAACATGAGAAACATATATATCTTGTGGTGGTGTAGGTACAAAATATCCCCCACAGGCTCATGAATCAGAATACTTAATCTTCAGTGCGTGGTGTGACTTGAGATGGCTATGAGTCCTTTAAGAGGCAGAGCCTTGCTGGAGGAAGTGGACACTGTGGCTGGGAACAGAGGTTTCACAGCCATACACTGTTCTTACCTTCTACTCCCTGTGGGCTAAACATGTCATCACTATCTTCCTGCTCTCCTTGCTGTATTGTCCTTGAGTATCCTCCTGCCTCCCTTACCTAGATGGACTCTATCCCATGTAGAACTGTAAGCTAAAACAATCTCCTTGCCTCTGGATTTGATGTTTCCTCATAGCAAGGGAAGAGCAACTAAATACAAAGTCTCACCTTTCAGTAAGTATCTATACTTTCGCATTTCAAGGGTGATCATTACTTCTATTAGCTTGGAACTCACTAATTTCTATTGGGGAAAGGAGTGGTTTATATATTTAAATAAGAATTTCATCAATTCAGCAATCATGCAGATGGATGTTTATCCGTGCTTGGCCCATTAGTTTCTGAAAGCTAAAGAGTTTTATAATTTTGAGAAGTTTGCGTAATGAAAGCTTTAAATGTGCATTTTTCAAATATGAATTTTACATCTTTTTCTTACCAGTTTACAGAGGCTCATGTTATTAATGGGGCATCCAGGAAGAGTTCTATCATTTTTTTTGCATTACATTTTGTGACCTGTCCAAAACTATGTCATGTGATGTATATTTTCTCTATTTTTCCTGATGACGTGGATTCTGAACTAGACTTGGAAAAGGTTGCTATTTGCCTAAACAAATAATTGACAAATATTATACAAATAATAAATATTTTACATTATTATAACTCCTGCAAGTTGGACTAGGAAATACACATGAACTCCTGAACATTATCTGCTAAGTCATTGAAATGGTGTTTTCATCCTAAGCAGACATACAATGCACTCACTTATACAAGCCATGGCAATTAAGCAAGCATTCCATTCTATTATGGTTTCTGACAACCTCCATCAGAAGCACTGCGGAAGGATATGCTTCCTTGGGTTCTGAGAAAAATTACTCATCTCATGCTTACTTCAGAAGATTGATAGGGTGAGGATGCTTCATTTCCCTCAGAAGAGACCATGTTAGCTATTAACTCCTTCACAGGTAAAAACTAGCTGAACTTAGGGAAGATATGGAAGGTCTTAGCTGGTGAAAATATTAGCAGTAGCCACAGAAACAGAGGAGGCGAAAGGGACCACACAGAATCAGGAAAAGCACAAGTCTATGCACACAGTTTTGTTTTGTTTTGTTTTGTTTTGTTTTTTAATGAGTTGAGATGAGCTTGTTGCTTTTAAGTTTTAGGCTTTTTCTTTTTTAAGTATACTGGTATTTATGGTGTGATTGTCATGTAATTGCTCAAATATGGAGGAGGCGTTGTAATGTCTGATTATTGGTAATGAAAGAAACCACGGCTTTTATTGTCATGTGACAAGAAAATTATAATATATTTTATTATTGTTAATAATAACTTTCACATTTAAAGATGGATGTGGAAAATATATTTAAAAAATAAAAGAAAGCACTTAACATTGGAAAAACTGAAAGCAAATTATCTGATGAAAACAGAAGACAAAAATGCCAACAGCCAGTTGTTGACATCTTAATTATAGCACATAGTGAACGCCAAAGTGGAACTATGCTTAAAATCAGAAGACATCATTTGGTGTAAGATCAAATAATTGTTTCCACTAAAACTATGTAAATTATTATTTTTATTTTTATTTTTAATTTTCATTACATTCTTATATTGACTTTTGTACTATCTCTTTTACCCTTATATCTGGAGTGCCTTACTGGGTGAATTCAGTCCAGCCAATTTTTATTTTTAAAATGTCTGGTTTCCCTTCTTAGTATTATCTCTGTCTCTGTCTCTGTCTCTGTCTTCTCTTTTCTTCTCTTCTCTTCTCTTCTCTTTACTTTTCTTTCCTCTCTTCCTCTCCCATCTATTTATTTGTTTTTCTAGACAAGATTTCTCTGTGTAACAGCCCTGGATATCCAGGAACTTGCTTTGTAGAACTGGCTGGCTTTAAACAGAGATCTGTGTACATCTGCCTCCATAGTGCTATGTGATAATTTCATGAAAAGTTTGTGTGTGTGTGTGTATGTTTACTCATTAAAAGATATAAACCTATAAAACCATATAAATTATTTTGGCCCCTGTGTTACTATTCAACCAAGCTTAATAATTCTCTCAGCAGGATAAACGGAAAGTATTGAAGTAGGTCAGGGATTTCCTCACAAATACTATTGCCAATCTACTAGTACACTATAAAAATACAATAAGAGCATGTTTTTATCTGTTAGTGAAGCAGTTGACATCTTCTGTATACTTTCAAAGCTGCAGGCCAAAATTAAATCAGTTGAATTAATCTCCTTAGCTTTAAGCTTACTTATCAAAAAGAAGGAGAGTTGAATGCTAAAGTGATAGGTCAACCTTTGTTTTCAGTACATCTTCCACATTTGTAGAGCAGACATGAGCCTTATTAACGCCTTTACACACTGAATTCTTGCAGGCCTTGTATTTACAAAGTATGTGTTAAAAGTTATTATGTCCTTAATATTCTTGTATTTTTGTTTATTTAAACTAAATAAAAATTCTTAAATCAGAATTTTTGCAACATAGAAAAATGTGTAAACAAACTATTTTTTTAAATTTTAAAATTATTCTAAGTACTTGAGTGAATTCCTTACGACGTTCAGCTCCAATTTCCTAAGTTTAAGCAACACAGACCTATGGCTAGTTGTCAGAAATCAGTTGTTAATGACTACAAAGATGTAACTTTAGACAGTCCTGGCAAGTAGCAGGATTTGCTACTGTCAAACTGCCATCAGTTCAGATTCTCTGAAGGCTGAATAATTCTCTTCCTTATTCCCAATGCCAAGTCCAAATTATTTATTTATTGCTATGGTTTCATGACTTTATCTGTGCCATTATTCATGTATGTATTGAAATACTGAAAGATCATTTAGGCATATCCCACATATAAAAACAACTATTAAAACATGGCATTTGCTTTGAAAAACTGAGGAAAAGGAAGTCAACATTCACTATAAAAATCCTTGTAATTTTTTACTTATAAGTATTTCTGGATGGTGGGGAAGTGAATAACCAAATTGACTAAAATCATGCGTGTGAAAATGAGAGAGAGAAAGATAGGAGGGATCTGTAGTTACATTTTGAATATTTTATATACCTGCAGGCATCAGTTATCATACCTGTCTGCTAGCCTGGTACACTATGTTGGGTGACAGTGTGACCCTAAAAATTGGGCTTTGCACTTGGAAGTCAGCTGTTGAATTTCATACAACCTTTCCTGCACTTCCAGACTCTCTTTCTACTTCCTGGTAATCACTGACATGAGCAGCATCCCCTAAACCATCCTATAGCAATCTGCTTACCTCCTGTGTTACTTTAAATCCCTTCTCTGTCATGATGAACTGAAACCTACTGTACATATCAGTCAAACCAAATCTTTCATCACTTAAGCTGCTTCTATCAAGTATTCTGACCACAGTGATGCACAGGTAAATAACAGAAAAATTTTTACCAGAGAAGTGTATCTTTCCTTTGATTAGAACTCATCTTTGAGTTCTTAGCATTTAGAACAACTTCTTAGAAACAATTTGCAACATTTTGAAAATGTAGACCAGAGAATCCCTCTAGTGCTTTTATCTGAGCTTGATAAAATTGCGTGTAATCTCACTTTATGATATAGAACCCTGCTGACCCCTGCTCATAACCAAGAATCTGAGACTAGGTAAGCCAGAGACCTTGAAGAAAACAAAATAACTGCTCTGTTAAAGGAAGATAAAAAAAAATGACTTCTAATGACATCCTGCTGTACTCATAGACCAATGATTTGCTCAGCCACCATCAGAGAAGTTTTCTCCTACAGTACATGGAAACAAATACAGAGACCCACAGGCAGAATACATGTAGAGTTGACACCTTGGGATGCTTAGCCCTAAATGAGATGTATTTATCAATTCCCTCTCCTTGCAGCTCAGGGCACCCTGAAAGACTCAGAGGGCATGGAGGACACCGAAGGAATAGGCCAACGAACATATGAATATTTAGGTATTGTGACTGCAAGTACTTTTAGGTCTGAGGTTTATGGGGTCACAGCACGAAGAAGAAAAGGGACACAAATCCCATTACTAACTCAGAAATTATATCCAACTGATAGCCATTCACAAATAAAAAATTAATTTTCTCTAATGGAATGTCTCCGTGTAAACAAACCATTCTTAGGGACAGGCCCGAAGCCTAGCAGTAGATGGCCAACACGAAATCAACTCAATGGCACTTTTGCTGTTTCTGTGTCTCATAATATTTTGTCAGGGACTTTTCTCCATTCAGTAATTTGTATATATAGGCATATAGTATGATTTTTGCTTTTTGTGTTTTTAAGGGACTTCCATTTTGGAAATATTTGTGTAACCGAATTCTTGTACTTTTCTTTAGCTATTTTTTTCTTCTGATTATATTGTCATTTTCTTGTTTGTTTTTGATTTGTCTTATTTTATTTTATTATTGTTTTGATGGCTTTTTGTTTTATGAGGAGACCGAGAAAGAAAGAATGTAAATTAGGATCAGAAGGGAAAGGATGTAGGGTTTTTTACAGAAGTTGGAAGAGTGAAAACCTAATTCATAACATATTGTATGAAAAAATCTATTTTTATTAAAAGAAAGTTAAATTTTAAAAAAATAAACCAAGAGGGAGAGGGAGAGAGAGAAAGAGAGAGAGAGAGAGAGAGAGAGAGAGAGAGAGAGAGAGAGAGAGAGAGAGAGAGAGAGAGAGAGAGAGAGAAGAAAGTACATGGTCAGAGCTGAGGAGACTAATTCCGATATAAATACAGAAATAAAGGCGACCTCAACCTCAAGAGATTTCAAATGGAAATATGGATTCTATAAGGAACTTGACAAAAAGCAATATCCAGATGTCTTCATGCATGGTTAGTAAGTGACTTTTCTGTTTTTCCTGTGTCCAAAATATTCTAATGAAACTGAGCTCAAAGTAATCCAGTTGTGCCGAAACAATGGATTCAAAGTGTGGAAGACATCAGTTCAGCACCATGAACATGGGTGCTTTCACACTTCTCATAATCCTAGTTCCAAAATATGTTATACCCTCTTCTGAATTCTATGGTGCCCACGCCCCCCACACACACACAACAAAAAACTCATACACCTAAAGTTGAAAAAAATCTTTAAAATGGATAAATCACTTATTTTCATGTGAAAAATTAAAATCATCGTAATTATGCAACTAGGGTGTGGTTACTGCTAGATGTTCCTAACTAGGTGAGCATCTAATATAAGGAATAGAAAATGGTACAAATTATGTAGAAGAAATATAGATTTTTACTACTAAATAATAAGCAAAAGGGGTCACAATTATTAAAGACACTGATGTCATTAAGAAGAATTGTAAGAGCTATAGGATTTTGCATAGGAGCAACAGGAACCTGCTTTGGTGGAATTTCATAGATTTCTTAGACTACATCAGGCAAAGGCCCCAGGATGTACACTCTAAAATCATTTTCAAAGGAAATCCTTCAAAAGGAGACAGCACCAAAGATTCTCCATTCAAACTGTTCTATTTCTGTATTTTGCCAAGGTCACCTACCCAAACTATTTAGAAGTCACTGTATCTGAAGTCTGAAAGCATCAAGTTCCTGCTCAAAGTTCAACAGAAATTGGCATTGCCAATGTAGGCTAAGTTGGCATGAGACATGAAGAAGTGGTAGTCATGGATTGTTGCTTGTGACGTCATCAGGGTGAAATGTGCATCATGGTACAACAGTCTGCAGGAGCCTCAAAAGCAACTAACTTAATTAAATGTAAGAATCATTTGGGAGTGACTATATGAAAAAATTTTAAATGAACATTTTCTCTCCTTTACGTTAAAGAAGCAACTGTTAGTCTACATGTTTAGTAGGAAATGTACATACCAATGATAATAATGTATATTTATCCACAGATGGTTATCAATATTTAATGACATAACACATTGTCAATTGGCTAATCACAGTTTGAGAGATTATGGACTTCATCTGTTTCATATGATTCCAATGTCTTATATTAGCGAGAATACCTACATAGGTACATACTAGGAAAACAATATGCAGAAAGTAAGTATACCAGTAGATAGTTATATCAATACTATAATTATAAATAAACCTCTACTTTAACTGTGTAATTGTGATTTTTTTCTCCTAGATCTATTTTCTCATCTTGTCACACATACTTGACCTGAAGACTCTAGAGTTCTAAATCTATTATTTTAGGCATCAGGCTTGAGAGACAATAACTCTTTCCAGAAAACTCCAAGTTTTAACAGCAATTATGAAAGGATCAAAGGACAAGTATAATTGCACTTTCTGTCCATTAAGCTCTGTTGACCTTTTCAAGCTGTGTCACTGCACCAAGGTAAATATTAGTTCAATGATATGTATATCAAGACAGAGCATCAGGTGGTCAAAAGTAACTTAATAAAGAGACTTGAGAAAAAAGGAGACTTAGTAAAATGTTAATTAAATTGTTCATTTGATAAAATAATGCCACTGTTACACCAATGAGAATATGGAGTTTCAAATAATGAAAGAGACATAAGGTTTTATGATGGTCTACATTTTGCCTTTTCCAAACTGGGTGGTTTTATAATACTTGATAAGGGTGCTTATAATAGACTAATTGTGCCTTCCCTATATTAGAAGTCAAATCCCTAACCTCCAACATTGACTGCATTTAGAAATAGAGCCCTTAAGGAGATAACTAAGAACAAATGAGTTCATAAAGGAGGGGTGAGATCCAATACAAGTGGAGTACATTAAAAATGGGCAAGCTTGGATGCAGGCCAAACTACAAAGACAGGGTAAGCAAGTCCTCAATAGCCCCTGTCTCACAAATATGTCTGTCAGATATATTGGGCTAGAAGGCTCAAGATGATGCTCCATCAATTATAGAGTTTTGAGTGACTGTCCAGGCAACAAACTCTCTCTGTCGTCTTCTCATTTGGGAAGCTGCTAACCTGCGCTTCCAGTTCACGCAGGTAATTAAGTTTTATTCCTTCTCAAGTCTCGATGGGGTTGAAGACCAGATAGTTTAGTCTTAAAATTAAGCTTAGTTGTTTAGAAGTTAAGGTGTTTTCAGTCTAGACAGATGTTTTAAGTTGATAAAGATGAGACATTATAGATATGGATTTTCATTCAGAATTCTAGATGCACCAAGATAGGAAAGATGTTTTCTTCAAGTTTGCCAAATACAAATAGCCAAATCACTATAAATGTAACATTAACATTTATATAATTCCTGCTTGTTTCATGGTTCTTCCTGATGTATGTAGTTTATTTTATTCATGTGTTTATCTTATAACAAAAAATATAACAAAAAAGGAGGGAGCATAGATGAAGAGGGTCTGCAGGAGAACAGACACCTGGAGAACAAAGAAGGTGCTGTCTTCATGCAGGAGGATCTACCTCACAAAACACCACGGGTGCACTAATTGCCTCTGATAACGTAAGTGTAAAAACTTAGTTTAAACCACTTAGCCTATGGTACTTTGTTCTAGAAGCACAGATGATTCATGTGTGTCCTTGGAAATATTTTCAGATTCCTAATTCAGAGGACTGGCTCAAAATTTGAAGAGCAGTTACAAGCACATGTGAAAGAGATGCCAGACTGTTTAAAGTCTCTAAAATAAAACATCAGTAATTAAGGTGGTTGAATTTCATTGTCAATTTCACTGAATTTAAAATCCAAGCCACAACAACATGCAAACAGTGTTCTTCCTTTCCCTTCATTTTCTGGCTTTCTCTGACATTGACTAGGCATCTTTGGGTTCGACTACCATGACTTCTTCACCATGTGTGAAAAAACCATAACAAAAATTTTGATGTCCTCGAGCCAAGACTTAACCTTTCTTGGTTATTTTGTCAGATAATATTCACATGCAGGCAAAGCATTTTATCAATAGTATATT
The DNA here is from genome assembly GCF_903995435.1 of Acomys russatus. Lineage (NCBI taxonomy): Eukaryota > Metazoa > Chordata > Mammalia > Rodentia > Muridae > Acomys > Acomys russatus. The sequence goes on from NC_067158.1 coordinate 48,377,816, forward strand.
TAACCTAAATAATAGTAACAAGTAAAAATATTTCAAGTAATATTTCAGAACACCAGCTACAGCTTGCTGGTGAAATGTAAAGATAAATTAATAAGCCACTGAAAACCAATTGTTTTCCTATCCAAAGTATTCTGAGGAAGTCAAAGTGTTTCTAGTGTGAACAAGTCTAAATTTTTTCAACATTATAAAATATGGTTTTAAATTTTATCACTATGAAAAATGTGCTCTCACCAATATATGCAATACATTTAAGGTTGCATTAAGGTATCTTAGGAAAGCATCCTTCCATGTATCCAAGTGCACAAAGCAAATAACTCAGGACTGTAAATCATGAGATTTAATGGAGGGAATACCAACAGCTTGAATATTTTACAGAAACTCATTTAAGTAAACAAGTATGATTGAATGTTAGGTAAATGTGCTTGGAAAAATTCTGTTCCAAGCAAATAATTACTTGTCCTATGCTCACTAACACATTTCTGGTTCATTTGATTCTACCTTCTTCTTTTTTTATTCCTCCACTGGAAAGCACAAGTAACTTTGACTGTGTTTACCCTGCAAAGCTTCAGCACAAACTTTGTGTTGTTGGTTTGCTTTCTACCCTTATCTAATTTTTTTCTTAAAATAAGTTATCACAAAAGTTTTACAAGATGACAATCTCTACTTAAAAGAAAGGATGACGCTCAGTAGCAAAACTCTGGAACCATTTCATAGAGGTCTAGATGACTTACCAACTCTATATTATGCATGGATACCATTCTGGACTGTGAAATGTGTGGAAAGCAAACTCGGAAGAAACCTGTAGATACCTGGAAATGAAATCTAGGTCATTTATTTTACCTACCAAGTGACTGCAACATTGATCATTATTGTACTGAACCACTCAACTTAATGAAATCAGTGATAGATAGAATGACAATAGCAGAACATGTAGCACTTAAAAATATATGGACGTTGAAATATGCAGAAGTAGAACAAGATAAGAAAAGTGTTTGTGAGGCCTTGAATCTCATTTTCTTTCTTTGTCTTGAAATTTGTGCAAAGTATTTCAGATAATAGTTGAATTAATCAAGAAAATATCTAGGTTTTAGAGGAGCCATGAGTAAATAATACATTTTTTAATGCACATGAAAAATACAATGAAGAGAAAATAACAATAGTTAATACAAAAATATGAATTACAATTATTTAAAATAAGAAATTCAAAACAGGAAGAAAATAAGGGATTTCAAATTGACAAATGGTAAAAGTAAAATAAGTAGAAATTGCATATTACAGTAATTAGAATTAGATTTTTTTTTGGTTCAATGATTAAAAACTCAGATCAGAAAGTTGAGTAAAAGAGAAGTTTGCCTCCACAAAGAGATGCTGCCAAATTAAAAATGAAATATAAACTACAGAAAACTATTAAAACATCATTCAAAATAATGCTTATTATTTGTGTCAAAGGAATTTTAAGTCATATTGTCATTGAGAGTAATTATTATTCAGAATAATGTGTTTAAATCAGCATTCTTTCTTCAAAGTATCACATTTCTATGTCAGTATAGATATGTCTTGGGCTGGGAAGATGGCTCAGTAGACAGCTTTTTTGGTACATGAGGGAAGATCTGAGGTCATATGCCCCACACTCATGTAATTAGTAGAGCAGGATGGAGGCCTTTTAATCTCAGGATGTGGGATGTTGACACATAATCTCACACAAAGATAAGTAATGATATTGGCTGAGTTGTCAACTCTGGTTTCAAGTGAGAAACCTATCTTCAGTATATAAGCCGTAGTGACAATGAGAACTCAACTGACTTGTCTGAGGCCTCTACACAACTTACACACATATATGGGCTAGTACACACAAACACCCATATCACATACACATATTGGCATAACCAAATGTGTCTCTTTTAATCTGTTGCTATGTCTATTTTTGAAACAAGACAACACACTATAGAACAGGCAGGCTGTGACCTCACGTATCATCATCCTCAGTCTTGTAGCTGGAATTACAGGCTTGTTACCCATGAATGGTTTAAAGTCTCTACATTTCATATTACTTAGTTGACAAAGAGTGATTTAATAATCCATGTACTGAAAGTTAAATATATAATTGTATCTTATTCTGTTTAGTGTTGAAAGAAAAGAATAGAAAATTTACTAGTGTGTGGCTAGATGTCTCTAAAACCAAAGTATTTTGCTAGATATATAAGGAATGCCCCTGAATTTTAAGAGTCTGAGATTTTCTTTCCAGGGAATTCATCTAAAAAATGAATTTCTATCTGTGGACATTTAATGAAACCAGGAGATGTTTTGTCATTTATGTTTGCTTGATTATACAAAGCATTACATAGGTTTAGAAATTTTCTTATTTTAAAGAGTACTGTGTACTCTTTAGGCAAAGTCCAGTTAGGCAGGCATGTAGGCATTTCAAGTATGTGAGGTGGACAGGAAAGATATATGGCCTAACATAATGTAGGAATTTAATATGTGCTTTTAACACATAATGTAGGCATTCTTTAAGTTCATTTTAAAGGACTTCATCAAATATTTGCAAGTTTTGTGAGAAGCCAGAAAATCAGAACTCTTATAAACTTGTTTATCTATTTACCTTTACATAGACTAGCTAGGTTGTATCTTCAAGGACTATGAATTCGTCTTTATGGCATCTTCCCTACTACCTCCTGTTCTTCTGTACATGGTGAATAGAATCTTGATGCACAATGAACTACTTACAGAATATCTTTCTTAATAATTTTCTATTGAAAATTGCAATATTTTAATTGAATTAATCTTTATTTAAGACATTTTGCTTGAGACACATAACCAACCCTAATATTTTAGACTACTCCCTGTAACACTTCAAAAAATTCCAGTTTTTATTTAAAAAAAAAAATTTTAAAAAATACTTAACAAGTTTTCTGTCATGACTAGTTAATGTTATGTGTTTTTATACTGTATAGTAAGTAAATCAACACTTGAACATTAATAATAATATAAAATAAATTATCGAAGCTACTATAAAGAGTATTTTACTAAATAGTAGATACCCCCAAAGATAAAACCATCATTATCTGTAGCTTTTAACAGAAGAAATATAATCATTAGCATCCATAGATACATATAAGCCTGGGTACATCTGTTTTCAATGTACTATTATGTATTCAATATATAATATGTAATCAATATGTACGTGACCAAGACAGAATCATAACAAAACAAGGCAAACTCTCATTAGAAAACTAGGAGCAAATGGTCAGAAGAAGAAACATACTAGTTACAAAATCACTTCCAGTCATCAGTAAAAGTCCTGGGATTGTATATCAATGTCAGAAAAAAATCCCTAAAATAAATATGCAAAGGCGCTTGATAAGCTTAATGATAAACGAGAAATAACAAGGGTTTAAAGAAAAATCTTGCTATTGAGCACACATTATTAAATATGCACACTATTGTGTCCATGCACACACACACACACATACACACACACACCTTTGTCCATCCTTTTAATTGAATATAGATCTATAATTCTGAATTTGCAGAAATCCATTGAATCTGTTGCCTCTATTTTCCAGTATAGTTTTTTTTGTTTTGTTTTGTTTCTTTTGTTTTTGTTACTTAAACAATAACTTGTGACGAGAACTTTAAGAAACAACATAATGACACTTATGTCAGTGCTCCTGAAGTCACAGCTTATGATTATGTCCCTTTACCACAGCCTCTAGGCCATAAGTTTGTTAGCCATTTTAGGCAAATAACCAGACTTGTTATGGCTGGACTCACAACTGCTGAGAATCAAGTTCTATTTTGTTTATAGTTACCTTTTGGTAACTAAACATAGCTACTATGATTATTTTCCTAGGACCAAATAATTCAGGTGCCTTGGTAGTTTACAATGACCCCTTTGATGTTCAAGTCAGAAAAGGGCTTCTCCATAGGGCAGGGAAGCAAAACTCTTTTGCCCCTTGGGGCTCTCCGTACCTTTAAGACCCCCAGCTTCCTATGTAACTGTCTCCTCTAAAGAGACTTAAGGAGACAGCACCACTGGCATCTAATGTTTCCAAGTCAGGAGATGAATGAATAGATTGGATTTGAAGAGAAAGCCACGGAGCCATTTTAGACTCCGAAAACATGCTTTCCGAATGCAGCTCGTTTTTGAAGGGTGTGGTGCTGGGGAGTGTCACCTTTGCCTTGATCACGATGCTAGGACACATAAGGATTGGTCACAGAATTGGGAGGCACCAACACGAACATCACCACCTTCAAGCTCCTAACAAGGAAGATGTCTTGGAAATGTCAGCAGCTGAACGCACGGAAGTCAACAAGAGCTTCCGTGTGTACTGTATCATTCTCGTAACACCCAAAGAGCTGAGACTGTGGGCGGCAGTGAAGGAAACTTGGGTCAAACACTGTGACAAAGCAGAGTTCTTCAGTTCTGAATATGTTAACGTATTTGAGTCAGTTACCGTGGGCGAGAATGACAAGTGGTTGATGATGAGAAAAGCTTACATATATGCCTTTGATAAATACAAGGACCAGTATAACTGGTTCTTTCTCGCATATCCTACTACATTTGCTGTTATTGAAAATTTAAAGTATTTTTTGCTAAGAAAAGATTCATCACAGCCTTTCTATCTGGGCCACACTGAAAATAGCAATGGCCTTGAGTATGTGAGTGTGAAGGGGGGAATTGTCTTAAGCATAGAGTCAATGCGAAGACTTGCCAGCATGCTCAGTTCCCCTCAACGGTGTCCCAAAGAGGGAATAGTGATCTGGAAGGTGTCCGAAGATCAGCAACTAGCAGGTTGTCTGAAGACTGGGGGAGTGTTCGCAGAAAATGCTGAAGATGCTGAAGGAAAAAATTTATTCAATACAAAAACGATTGGGATGCTTATAAAAGAGGCGATGTCTGACTACCCAAACGAGAGAGTCGAAGGGTGCTGTTCTGATATGGCCATTACTTTCAGTGGACTCTATGCTGATCAGTTGCATGTGCTGATGTATGGGGTGTACCGTCTTAGGGCATTTGGACATACTTTCAGTGATGCATTGTTTTTTTTACCTCCACAAGGTTCTGACAATGACTGAAAAGAAAAGTAAGAACTTGTTTTTGAACAACACAGGAGCCACGTTAGTTTCAATAATAACATAAGGAAGACAGTAGCCTGTTTCTTTTCTGGTCCAGAAACACTGTATCCGTATTTAAGTTCACTTCACAGCCTTAAAGAGGATGTTATTTTACCTTAAAATACTTGTAAAAATTTTACATGTGTTATAGAAAATTGCTTTAATACTAACAACAATGTAAATAAAGGATGCATTTATATTTGCCTTATAGAAGATAAATTACAAACATTAAAATATGTGTTATGATTTTGCTTGTACACTTTGAAATTTTTATAATTTTTATGTTTCTAATACATGGAAATAAAAATTCATCTAATGAAATACTTTTTGGGAAAAATCAAAACAAAAACAGAAACAAAACCAAAACTTCACTGGGAGCCTTATAGTATCCACTGAATAAAATTCTACTTATCAAATGACACAGTTAACAAACCTACCTATAACTTATGTTTTTAAAAATATGACAGGGAATCTTTTTGTCTTACTTGAATATGAAATGAGTCATTAACTGTGGCTCATTTCAAACAAACACTAGAAAAAAATTCACATTATGTAGATGATGTACAAATTTTCACCTAAAGTGTGGATTAAAAAAAATAATAGAAAGTTGTCTCCTGTGCCAAGAAGAGACTTGATACCCTATGAGAATATATAGGGGGAGGTAATCTCCCTCAGGAACAGTCATAGGGGAGGGGAATAATGGGAAAATGGGGGGGAGGAATGGGAGGATACAAGGGATGGGATAAACATTGAGATGTAACAAGAATAAATTAATTTAAAAAAAAAAGAAAAAAAAATAAAAATGAAAAAAAAAATAAAACAAAAAAAAATAATAGAAACCACACACACACAAAGTACAATGATGTCTTAGACAGTTTTTGCAAAGTCATTAGCCTACATATGTAAGCCCTGTCATTTTTAAAGTATTCTCTTTAATTCATTGTCTGATATAGTAACCTTAGTTTATACACATCCATTAATACGTTCCCCAACATTTGTTTGAAGTGCTATTTTCCATTGTGTATGTAAGAGAGAAAGAAAACCAACAACTCTAATTAATTTAGGTTTAGTTATCTTCTAAAGAAATCTGAATAATCTTAACTTTATTGTTCAAGCAAGATTATGTTTTGCTAAAGAAATCTGACTAATCCTTATTTTTAAAGAAAGATCATCTTTTAGAGTGTTAAACTATTTGAAATGTGCTGATATAAGAACATATAAAAAGGTGTCATCTAGGGGAGACCAGAAGAAAGACACCAAGGCACCTGATTTGGGTGCCAATATAATGGACAAATGTGTAATAGAGAGAGGAGAAAGATCCAGTATGGGTGGGGGTTGGTGAACAGGGTGTATGGAAGACAAAGTGAAGCCAAGGAGATTCCTAGAGAGAAAAGTGAAGCAGTGGTGAAGGACAGACAGATATGAGGAGACCATAATAAGGTTCTGGTCCAGGCTGCCACCAAGGACCATGTCTTGGTCTATGATCCTGCTGCATCTGAGGTCTGTGTTGATGTCTGAGGCCTGAGTTATCACCAGAGGCCAGGCACATGTCTGTGGTCCATGCTGCTGAAAGGAGCATGCTGAGCTGAGTGGCCTGTTCTGCTACCTGAGGCCATAGGGACATCCAGGCCCAGACTGCTGCTGGGGACCATGATTGAATTTGTGGTCCTAATTAATTCCTCAGGACTGTGATACCACCAAATCTCATGTGGATGTCCTTGGACTTTGGATTGCATTGCAGCCTGAGGTATTGTGCAGACCTGGCTCCATCACTGTACTTAGCAGCCCAGTAGAGATCACTAATGAGGGTGAGTGTGTGAGCTGGCCTGAGAGAAAGAGCAGGGAAGGTCTGTCCCCTCTGCTTGTCTGCCATGCAGTGGTGTGATTAAAGGGAACAGTGTCTCCCACCTCACTATCTATGGCAGGTGGGTTATGAGAGTCAGAGAATGGGCCCTGACCATCCTTGGCTGCAGGAGAGCACTGACACTCAGGAGAGCAGGCCCTGCTATTGCCTGGGTCACACAATAGAACTGGCCCTAGTTGTAGGGGTTGTGGTTGAGATAGCTCTGGCCTTTACTGATGGCAGCACTGCATGAGGTAGCACGGCAGTGCTGGAAAGCTTGCCCTAGTGGTACAGACATAGTTAAAGTGGAAGGCTGGTCAACTTAGCTACTTCCTAGGCCCAAATCTGTGACTTCGAGTTGAAACACCCCAACATCTATTCCATCTGTGATCTGGTGGAGGCCATAAAAGGACCAGTCCTCTAGATCCTAAGCTGCAGGACCTCCATGACAGAGGGAAACACAGGATATCTGAGAGGAGAATCAGTCTGGATCCAGTTTAGATGGTGTAGCCGAGGGCAGAGGCCTCCAAACAGGCTAAATGACTCATTGCAACAGATACTTGCAAGTAAAGATGTGTGGACAAAAGACTATACTGTATGACACACTGGACACACTTGAATTTCCACTCAAGACCATGTCCTTAATCCCTCAGACATCTTCAGTCTTTCGTCCCACTTTTCCATATATGTCTTTGAGCTTTGTCTATTGTTTAGCTGTGAGTCTCTGCCTCTCAGAAAACAGTTATATTAGATTCATGTCTGCAAGCATAGCAGAGTATCATTAATAGTGACAGAGGTTGGCTTTCTCCAATGGTGGGGTCTCAAGTTCAGCCCCTCACTGATTGGTCATCCCTTCAATCACTGTTCCACCTTTATCACTATACTTCTTGTCAGCAGGACAAATTCTGTGTTGAACTTTTTATTGGTGGGTTGGTGTCCCCCTCTCTCCACTTGAAGGGTCACCTGGTGACAGGAGGTGGCCACTTCAGGAACCATATCCCCCACTGCTATGACTCTCAGCTAGGGTCACCTCTATAGCCTCCTCCTATTCCAGAGATGACCCCCATTTTCATTTCTCTCTGTCCTCTTCTCTCATCCTCCCAACCTCCAGTCCACCAACACCAGATCCCCACCCCCCATTTCCCTTCCCCTACTCCCATACAGTTCCTTCACTCCATCTACTTCATATGTCTAATTTATTTCAGTTCTGAGTGAGATTCAAGCATCCTCCCTTGGGCCTTCCTTGTTAGTTAGCTTCTTTGGGTCTATGGATTGTAACACGATTATGTTGTATTTTATGGCTAATATTCACTTACAAGTGAGTACCAACCATGAATGTTTTTCTGGGTCTGGGTTATCTAATTCAGGATATTTTCTAGTTCTATTCATTTTCTCGAAATTTTCAAAATGTTCTTGCTTTTAATAGCTGAATATTCAATTGTGTAAATGTACCACAATTTCTTTATCCTTCGGGTGAGGGTCATCTAGGTTGTTCTAGTTTCTAGCTATTATGAATAAAGCTGTTATAAACATAATTGAGCAAGAACCCTTGCAGTATGGTAGGGCATATTTTTGGTATACTCCCAAGAGTGGAAGAGCTGGTTCTTGAGGTAGACCTGTTCATGAATGTCATAAGGCAAAGGTCACTGTCAATAGGGCAAATGGCTGCTTACAGAATGGGAAAAGATCTTGACCTACTCTACATCTGTCAGATGGATAATGCCAAAATTTGTTAAGAAATCAAGAAATTAAACACCAACAAACCAAATAATGCAATTAAAAACTGGAGTACAAAGTAGGCAGAGAAATCTCAACTGAGAAGTCTCTAATGACTGAGAAGTAATTAAAGAAATGTTCAACATCCTTAATGATCATGGAACTGAAAAACAAAATGACTTTGAGATTCCATTTAATACCATTCAGAATGGCTAAGATTAAAAACTCAAGTGACAGAAGAGGCTGGAAAGGATGTGGAGCAAGGAGAACACTCTTCCCTTGCTGGTGGGAGCGCAAACTTGTACAACCACTTTGGAGATTAATGTGATAGTTTCTATGGAAATTGGAAATTATTCTTTGTCGGGAGCCGGTCCACCATTACAAGATGGCGCTGACTTCCCGTTTCCTGGTTCTTCACGGAGGCCCTTATGGCCAGTGCGCATGCACAAACACGTCACCCTTACATAACCCGCTTACGTAGGCAGTATGCTAATTAGGTATTCTCTAGAGCACCAATGACGGGAGGACACGTCCCTCTACGCCTTGATATTTCCTATATAAGCCGTGGATTTTACGGGGAGAGGGTCCTTCTCCATCAGTCTGCAGAGAGCTGTACAATAAAATCGCTGTCAGAAGAATCCTGAGTTGCCGCGTCTCCTTTATCGGCGAAAGGTGCGCGCGACAATTCTTTTTTCTTTTATTCTATCTTGTTTTATTTTAATGTGTTGGAGAAGCTTAAAAGGGCAGAAATCAGGTACACAGAGACAAGAATATAAGTGGAATTTGGGTGCATGGTATGAAGTTGACAAACAATCAGTAGTTTTTAAAAAGGACATAAAAGGGAGCTTGAACATGGGGTCCAATTCTTAGAATTTAATTGAGATTAAAAATTAATACAAAATTAAAATTCATAAAATATCAATAAAGTTGTCTTTTATAATTTTTTCAAATAAAACATAATAACACTTAGAAAACATCATATATAACTGAAATATATAGATGTCATCCATATATTTGATAAGATTGTCCTCAAATTCTAACATGATGACTTGACAGACACAAGCAAAACACAGACCTAGAAAGCAGGACTACAGAAAACTAAAATTGATTTTAATCTAAACTTTGAATATCTCTGAAGCTAGATATTCCTTTTTATGCAATAAAAAAAATTACTATTTTATCTGTACTATAGAATCAGTCTCTTTATTTTTCTGTTCTGGGAAGAGGAGTGGAAAGAGTGGTGAATTTCAAAGGTGACCTTCATTGCACAATATGATGTCATTTGATTTTGGCACAAATGGGTTTTGCAGAGGTAACCGTTGGCTTAATTCTCTTAATTGTACCATAGACTGTATTGACTAGTAGTGTTCTTATTTTGTTCTGTATTTCATTGCCTCTCATATTCTTCTCTTTTTGTGTCTAGTCCATAATTTTTTATTTTTGACACCCCAACTCCAACCTCTTTTTTTTTGTGATATTATTAGTATTCAGTAGTCATTAATTTTTTAATAATTCTATTCTTTTATTGCATTTTTTACACTTAGCTAAAAATTCACAATTTATAAACAATTTTGAAGTCCAGGACTATCAGAATTAATTTTATATAAAATTCTCATGGTGCAGATTGGTATACTGGTAAATTAATTAGCCATCCATTTAACCTGCCACATTTATATGATATTTATTACTTTTCATGTGATTTATTAATTGGAAACTTCCTCTGTAGCTTATGCAGAAGGTAATCAGTTATAAACTTTCAAAAGATATTGGTTGTAAACTAATATTGTTTAAAGTGAATACATGAGTGAAATTTAAGATACACACCATAGGGAGAAAATGTCCCCTTCTGTCACAGACCTAGGGGAGGGGAATCAGGTGAAGAAGGGAGGAAGGAGGGATGGGAAGATACAAGTGAGGGAGTAACAATTGAGATGTAATCTGTATAAATTACTTAAATAAAAATAAAAAGATGCACACAATAAAACTAAGTCTCTGAACACAGTTTAAAAAAGCAGTTAAAAGATACATTTTGGAATGAGATTTCAATGCTAATTCTTCATTTTCTTCAATAATAACTGTAAATTTAGGATATTAAAATATCTAATGTCAGGTTGCAAAGAGAATGTACCTATTCTGTGTGCCATTGCAGTGATCCAGGATAGAAAAGATAGAAAGATGAAAATTAAGTTTCAAAATTCATCACAAGTTAATATCATTTTTTATTGCTTTTGTTGGAATTTTACATATTGAAATATAAGTAGATATTTAATAAAATGCAAAATAATAAGAAAACAATAAAAATAAATGGTTGCTATTTTTCTATTTTTTTATTAATTAAACATTTTTATTTTTACATATACATTTATATTATTACAAATATATACAATAGACTACATATAGCAAGAAGTATGACGACAAAATCAGGAATTATATAAATGTTACATTCTTAGTGTTTTGCCTATTTATATTTGAAAGCCTTGAAGAAAACATCTTTCCTATTTTGGTGCATCTAAAACAACTAAACTTCATTGTAAAACTAAGCTACCTGGTCTTCACCCCCATCAGAGACTTGAGAAGGAATAAACTTGATTACCTGAGTATGCCAGAAGTGCAGGTTAGTAGCTTTCCAGAATAGAAGATGACAGAGGCAGTTTACCGCCTCAATATTCACCCAAAACTCTCTGTATAGTTGGAGCATCTTCTTCAGCCTTCTGTCCCAGTATATCTGAAAAACATACTTGTGAGGCAGAAACTACTGTGGACTTGCTTACCCTGTCTAAGCAGAGTTTGGCCATCGACTCTGCCTGCATCCAAACTTGCCCTTTCTTAGGCAGGATTTTTCTGTGGCGGAAACAAGGACATTTTTCGCAGTGGCTTGTTTGTCACATTGGAAGCCATCTCCAAAGGAGGTTCTTTGACGCTCATCATCCTTGAATACTGAAGAATTGTCAGGATAATAAATATAAACATTTATCTTCAGTTTTGTCTTTGAGAGTGTGAATGTGCACCTCCATTACATTGGCACTTTGGAACATGCTCAGCATCAGAAGAATGAACCGTTTTCCATTGTGTCTGCATCATGTTGCTCTCTGAAGTGTAAATAATGGGTGTCTTGATGCTCCATATGCTTCTTGATATTTAGTGTCATCACTGCTTTCCAATCCCCAAAAAATGTGTGGTGGCACTCATTGTTAATTCCCTTTTAATGAAGAGCAAAGATCAAAGAAAGAGCTGTGGTGGGTTGCATCAACTCTCCTAAGGGTTAACATTCTCCAGTATTTCTAGCATCTCAGTTTGAAACTTTGTGAATAGGGCCACTCTTAGATGTACCTGATGAATGCTTAATAGGAGGTAATTGAAAAGGTGAACTTTTACTCCAAAGTGGCCACTGTCTTCAGAAACGTGGGAAATGTAAACACAGGCAAGAACATAGGGTTAAGCAAAGTAGAAGGCAAAGGCAGAGCAACGCTTCTAATAGCCAAAAACCACTGATGATTAAAGTCAAGTTATTGAATGAAGCAGATATCCTAATAATTTGAACATGGATGTAAGACTATGGAAATACGAACAATTAAGTTTCAGTTTTTGAGCCACTGAATTTGTGGAATCCCTATGGCGGCTTTTGCAAATTCATAAACTACTCAAAATGTAGTGGTTTCTTTTGAAAAATGGCCTCTTTTATTGTTGACTTTTGCCAGATGTTTGTAATTTGGAGATATGAGGCTCTGATCAGATATGTATTTACCTGAGTGCTTTCTTCCAACCTCAGTTTTGCTTTTAAATTAATCACTTAAATGTGTAAATACAAAACAAAACAAAACAAAACTTCAAAGAAGCTTAACAGACTGAGTTTAATATACTTTATACTTGGTGTCATGTCTAAAATTTGTATCATCAAACACAAGGTTAATTTGATTGACTCCATGGCACTCAAGAAGTTTCATAGTTTTATGTTGTACATTTAAGTCTGCTGCTGTGTGTGTGTATGTGTGTGTGTATGTGTGTGTGTATGTGTGTAAATGATGCACCAATATAATGTTTCCTCTTTTTTTTTCTTCCCTTGCGTATGAGTTGTTCAAATATTTTTTGAAGAGAGTTGTTAGTGAAATTCCTTTACTTTATATAAAAGTTAAAATACCATTATTTTGGTAATCAGTTTCAAAGCCCATTATAGTTTTTTCTAAATATGTTACCATTTTTGGATAATACAACATTACTTCTATAACTGTGACTTTACATTAGAGCTTAATGCTATGTGTTGTTTCTCCCATGATTTGGCTCCATTCAATATTTTGTTGTTTATTCTCATTTGTTGTTACGCATATGCATACTTTTGAGCTACAGTCTGTTAAGATCCATGAAATAATGTGGGAGTATTTTGATTGAAGTTTTTCTGAATCTGCACAACAAAGTCAGAATAATCCAATTATTACTTGGATTCCAGTGCTGATGGTATGACAACTTCAGGAGTTAAACTTTTGTATTTTAAGAAGATTCTGATCTAGTTAAACTGGATAGGTGATAATGGTATCCCACAAATTTTTAGTATAGATAGAAAATATGCATAAAAAGTAAAATGAAGCTATACACAAGTTAATATATTTTAACAAGCCTCAAATACATTTTGCTAGTCATAAACGGAGTAGCAATGATATTTAATAAAAATTAAATATTCAATAATATTTAATCCTGGATTCCTTAAGCATATGTCTCTGAAGGCTAACAAGGTCTTCCCTTGAGTCATAATCTCTTCTCATTGCAGTACTGTTCTTTGTGAGTTTTTTGTACATGATTACATATTAACAACATTTGTTCACCAATCAAGTACTTGTTCTTAGTAATTCCTTTATAACATAACTAGAGGAGATTTTTTAAAAAGTCAGTTTTAGATTCTTTCATATCTTAATTATTTCAACATTTATTTGTTGTGAATGAGACTGGACTATATGTTCTAAATAACTTATACACAGAAATATGTAGGGATAACTCCATCATTTCTGTATTTTCAGTGTTGTGGATTACATTCATACTAATCTGAAACTTGTTCTATTCAAGTGGAACTGGATATGACTGCGTTTATCTGTCCCTCATTCCCTCAGTCGAACATTAAATACTAATTCTCATAATCGAGTCTTATTTTTGTTGTTGTTGTTTTATGGTTTTGTTTTTTAGTTGTTTCCCTTTCTCTTTATAAAAGAACTTTATCGTTTTGATTTTGTGTGTATGAATAATACATGTATATATATTCTAATCATAGTATAAATCATTTCTACTAAATATATATGTATTAATATGTATACATACATACATACATATATATGTCACCTTCACCTGTCTTTCAGTTCCGTTTCTCTAACCATACAGTCAGGGATCCCAACCAAAAAAGGTACTACTCACAGTGTGATGGTCTTTTTGCATCAAATACCTTATTCTATGAAATCTCCAAAGTATGCCCAGAAACTTATGTGTCACATTGATAACCTGACAAGTATCACTAATCATCACAGTGTCTTTCTGAAACTTTTTAACTAACCATGATTTTAAGGCTGTTTTCTGTTGCATATGGGATTGCCTTTAATATTTGTTGTATATATTTTATTGCACATTGATTTTTGTATTGTGTTTCTACTTTCTTTTTTACTACAACCACCACAACAAAAATCCTCAAATTTCATATTCTAGGGTACTAAATTATAAACATTTATTGACAATAGTCCTAGAGGCTTTTATTTTATTTTATGAAAAAGAAGACAGGATCAAGATAGCATGACACTAATTAACAATTCGAATGTGAAAGATATTAAAGCATGTGGACTAAGTTTTAGGACATCCTGGACCTTAGAAAAAAACATCTCAAATAAACTAAAACAAAAGAGGAGAGGAAAAAGTCCAAGAGGCAGAGGGAGAAGGATGAAGAGAATGTAGAGAAAAGAGAATGAAAAGCAGACATTTTTCAAATTTTTAAGTTTTAATTTCTTTTGTGTTAACATGATAGTATTGGCTTTATTTCTCTTTTCCTCAAATTTCATTTAATAATTTAGGCCAAGTCGGCTGCTTTTAAAAATATTTTTCACAGGAATCCTGCATCTTTTCATGACCTTTTCTCTTTCATTGGTTCAAGCTCCTGTAAAACACTAGCATATAATTAAAATCATGAGAATTTTATGGCTACTTTAAAACAAAGATCACTTTTTCTCTGATTACCAAATATAACCCTATTAATTTCTGTTGTGTCCCATAGTCCTTCATTAACCATATTTTAATTTATTCTCTTTACATAATTATTTAAATATTATCTTTCTGAGTCATCAACAGACTTGCTCTTAATAGGTCCTCCCCAGCAATATAGGTATCTTCATAGAATACACATTTAATATTTTATAGTCCTAAATCATTATACAATGCCAAAGCTAGTTCGGCATATTCTTA
Source organism: Acomys russatus (assembly GCF_903995435.1). NCBI lineage: Eukaryota > Metazoa > Chordata > Mammalia > Rodentia > Muridae > Acomys > Acomys russatus. The sequence continues at coordinate 48,392,922 of NC_067158.1, forward strand.
TAATTTTTACCCATATATACATGGGTAAAATTGTATATATATATATTTGTATATTTGTATATATACAATATATAGTATGTACATGATATATACATACAATAGACTAAATATAAGTATAATCCCCATAGTTCTGGAGGTTGATATGCCAAAATGAAGGTACCAAATGACTTAATTCTTTTGGGATTACTTTTCCAGATTTGTATTTTGTAGACTTCATCTTGCAACTTTACAGGACAAAATAAAATAATTTGGCGTATTCACTTTCAAGAAACCAGCTTCTACCTTTTGATATCTATTCTTATAATCTAATATAAAATTAATTGGTTCCTAAAGATAGCATCTCCAAATACCACCACACTGGGGATACTGGGGATTTTAGTTTCAAATTTATGGATGAAGTTGAACAATACAATCAATCACCTCGTAGTGTTATGTCATTCCAGAGTTAGTGAAAAAAAAATTTTCCCTTACTTTTTTGTTTTAGTCAGACATTCATTGATGTGAAAATACTAACTGGAGAAACAGAGGACAATTTATTTTTCTTCCTTGTTTCAGGAATTTCTTTTCACCATCAGACAGCTCTAAGGACTGAGCATAACAAAATGGTGTCTATAAGGTGTGACGGAGTAGAGCTTTTCAGCTTCTGGCAAGCACATGTAAATATGCAAACACAGGGAGAGGTGTCTTTGTGGGGTACATAAACTGGTAGAGTAATTAATATTTTGTCTTTTTTCATTATATCATTGATTCATTTAATTACTACTTCCTTCTTTTCATACGTGTGTTTTTGTTCTCCTCCTGCCCTCTCTCTCCTCCCCCCTGTATTCCTCTTTCTTGTACACATTTCATTGTTCCTCTCCTCTATTCTGCTCCTCACATTACCCCTGTTCCTTATTACCTTCATTTCTATTTTTCTCTCTCTCCTGTTTTTTCTTCTGACAATAAACCATTCATCATGTTACTGGAGTTATTAGTGTCAGAGTATGTGCTCTGGCAGCCATAGCAAGCCAAACTCGCCACACATCCTTAATAAGCCAAGTAAAAAATATTTATTCGACATAGACATGTTTGGATGAGAGACAGAGAAATTCAAAGCCCATCTTCAGTTTCTGGCAAGTGTTGCAGTTTAAGTAGAAGTCAAGAATCAGCCTTTGCTAACCCATCCTGGTCAAGATGGGTTCAGGATCATAGAACATCATCGTTGTCTAAACCCATTTACCCTGAAAGGTGATCAGATAAGTTGTAAAACTCTTTCAGAGACAAGGTCCCCTTCTGATTACCCCAGGCTCAAAATTGCTGTGGAAATTCCAATGTTTGGTGTCTATTCCTTTACTTGTCTGAAAGCCAAGGTGGGGCACAAGAATCATTAATTATATCCTCCTGTCTCTAAGGCTAGCTACAATCACTTACAATTGTTAGGATTCTGCTTCCGTCTGTCTACTTGTGATGTCAATGCTTAACTGCCATGCGGGCATGGGCCTACCGAAGATTATAAAAGGCCAAACCCTCCTCGTGGCTCTCTCTCTTATCTGTCTGTCTGTCTCTTTCCGGGGCATCCCTTTCCCCCCCTTTCCTTCTCTCCCCATGCTCATTTAATAAACTTCTCCATCTAATATCTGTTTCCTGGCATCTTATTATCTTTTTTTAATTAAACCAACAAAATTGCCTTAATAGCAGTTTATTATTTTACTTTAATTTAGACATTAGAGTGCATTGTCTCAATATGCCTCCCAAACTTGAATTGGACTTCTATATATAAGTAATCCTCCACTCATAGCCTCAAGAGTAGATGTAAATCTCTGAACAGGTCTTATACTAATTTTTAACCTACCTAATATTTAATACTGCTTCATAAAATCCATATATGTTATATGTGTAATACTTGCAGTATAGCAATATTATCAAAATATAAAATAATTCATCATGAAATCTGTCTAGTCTTAGAAACTTGGATATATATTTTTCTGTCCGTGTAACATGACTTTTTATATGCTTGGTTTGAATTTAGTCCCAAAAGCCTTACTGTCATGTTTATGAGAGAAAACTTACTGTCATCAATTTGATAACACTCAATAAATAGTGTATAGTAAGCTCAATTTAATATTTATTATAAATTCCATAAATTCAATGTCTTATACTCAGCATGGGTTTTTAGATGTTGGTCAAAAGGTGTTGCCACAGTTAAATTAACAGATTGGATTAAACTATTAGAAAAGTAATGTGGTGGGAGGGACTGATGTAATAAAGAAAAACCTGGTGATTTATTTTCCTTATAACTTGATATTTTAGAAAATGCACATTAAGAAAGCTTAAAATGTTAATTTTTTTCTATCAGTTAATATTTTACCCCAAGACAGAAGATAAATTTTCTGAGGGAAAAATGAAAGTGATCTTTATGGCCCTATACAAAATATTTGCCTGAAATAATTATTATTGTAACCACCATTTTCACTTCCTGCTGTTCCTAAATCTTAATACCTGACATCATTTCTTACCAATAGAACACCACAAATGACCTTGGAGCTAAAATTACTTACGTTCCTGCATTTCAATTATTATCCTGATATTCAATTGTTAATGTGTATCTACCATGCTGAAAGCTTTACAATATCCTCAAAGTGACCTCATTATAAATCTTTTCCCCTCCCCTTTTATTTGTTTGGCTTCTATAGCCAAAACATTACACAGCATTGTGTCATGTTGCTTTGGTGTGCAATATTTTTCATTTTTTAAGAAGCTTTGCAACATTCAATATTTTCTTTACAACTTTGTTTCCACCATAAGTTTACTTCAGGGATGTCTGCGCAATGCAAATGTTTGGAGTACCAAATCTGTGGATGAGCCTAAAAAGCACTTGGTTAATATTTGCCAAGAAATATATATATATACATACATACATATATATATATATATATATATATATATATATTTCTCTTTTTGTGGTTTTTAAAGTTCATCGCTGGTTATACAAAAGAGGTAAGAATAAATAATTGGCCTGGGCTTCATTTAGCTTTTACCTTAAAAACTAAACTATGCACTCATTATAGCCATATTCACCCAGAAAATTCAGAAAAAGCAGAATAAATCTCTGTATACTACAGTAACAAATGAAATTATAAAAATTCTACTTGTTTTCTATCCTGTGGTTTCAGCTTAGCATCTGGAAATGCAGGTCTTTTGTCATCACCCATTTCTGTCACTGAAGATAATGGCGATGCTTGGTTAATGGCTCAAGGAAAATAAAATGAAGCCACCACCGAGTCCCTGTTTTATTTATTCTATTATGATACTTTATAGCATGCAATTTCATTTATGGTGCTATTCATCATCAAGTACTACACCAAAAAATGATGTGACAGGGCTGGAAATAATGAGAAAGTATAATATTTCCATTGTTTTAGCTTCAAATTTGAGTTTGGAAAGCATGCTAAGGCATTTGAAGGTGGAACTTATAGGAGATTAATGGCACAAACAAACTGAAAAGTTCTTAAAAAATATTCTCAAGTATCTGTAAGCAGGTTGAATAAATAACTACATCATCCATTCATATTTGCCTTAGAGAAAGGAAATATATTTTTGAAACTAATAATTCATATTATGGCATCAATCTGGAAAGTACAACTCCCTAATACCCTTTTGGCTACCAATACTTTGAATTTATAATAGGCTCCTTTATAGATTGGATATATATCACATGATCCATAATGGTTGCTTGAAGATCACAGATACTACCAAATTCTACATGTATTGTAGTGAGTGCTTACTCTGAGAATATGTGTGTATGTTAAAGCTTCGTTAATATACTATGCACAATAAGATATTAATAATGGCAACTAATAATAACTTGGAACAATTAGAAAGGTGTATGGTAACCACAGGCATATGAATATGATCTCTCTATATATATGCTACAGTATTTAAATTTACTTTCATCTCATTTCATAGCTTCTCTTTCTCATATATACATTATCTCTAACTTATACTCTCAAATATCACACAATTTACATTTAAAAAGGTAAATTTAATATGAGCACTGGGGTGTCATAGGATTTGACCTTAGCCATGGGCTAAGTGATGACTAAATTAGTAAAGCACAGAGTAGACTTTGTGGGCCAGAGTGAGTCAATGTGAGACTTCCTTATGCCACTCACAGCAGTGGGGAATTTAATAGTTATAAATTGTTCATTTATAGAATTTTCCATTGGATAATTTGAGACTACATCTGATCATGGGAAACAAAACCAAAAAATAAGCTGAGTGTGGTACTCCATGCCTGTAATCCTGTCTTTTGGGGAGGGAGAGGCAGGCAGTTAGGTCTACAAAGTCTAGATTAGCCAAGGATGCATGGAGAAACCCTTTCTCAAAACAAAACACACACACACACACACACACACACACACACACACAAATATATATATATATATATATATATATATATATATATATATATATATATATATATATACACAAACGAAATCATAAAACAAAAACTCATAAAACAAAAACAAAACTTGCAAACAGAGGTTAACTATTACTCTGGAATTTCTCTGTATTTAAATTTTCTTAATATGTGGTGATTTTTGTTTTAGTTGTTGTTGTTGTTGTTGTTCAGATGAATTAATGGAACAATCATGACATCTTTACTAGTATTCACTTTTCACCGTTCTCATGTTATTTATAAAATATAAATTTATGTTTGTGAAAATATTAAGTACTAGAATTCCAAAACTTGAGATATATCTAACAAAACTAATTTTGTCTTTAATCATTTTGTTTATCCTCTCTGATTTCCACTTATTAAAATATTAATTTCTATTGGAAAACAACAAAGGAAGAAACAAAAAGAAGGAGCAGCAAAGGGGAAGGAACAATAAAAGAGCAAAGGAGAGGAGAGGAGATGGAGAAAGAGAAGAAGGAAAGGAAGAGAGGTGTATGAACTTCGTTCCAAGTGAATAGGCTCAGGAAAAACACTTCTGCTCCTGCCTTCTTCCTCTACTCACCCAACCAAGTTTAATCATTTTGTGGGTTGATGGTGAGTGTAGTGCAGGATGCTTCAGGATACCTCATTATCTTCTCAAAGAGGTCCTTAATCATCTGACATGTTTATTTCAAAGCTGCCAACATATAGCAATTATGAGAAACAACACAGCTTGTGTGTCTACTGACTAAACTAAAGACAAGGTTTACAGAATATAGATTTTTTTTTCCAGGAAGAGACAATATTTTCACCAGACTGCTCACAATCTTTACAATCTTCCTCCCATTTTTAATGATAGTATGTGTTTTGGCATCTCAGTTTCCAAATTTGAATATAAGAAAATACTAATCACATACGTTATACAGAAACCAAATTATGGACAAGTATGACAAACCATATCATGTCTCTAGAACTCATGCTATCTGTTATTTTTGAATATGTCTGTTGCTATTATAAAACATCCCAATAAAAACAGATAGGAAAGAAAGATGATTTTTGGCTTACACTTCTAGGAAACAGGGCACAAACTCAATGGAGGAGTTTTAAGCAGAGACCATGGAGGATTGTCACTTACTGGCTTGCTCCCTGGCTCTTACTCAGCCCCTTTCTTATACAGCCTAGGCTCACTTTCTCAGTGACGGTTCTACCCACACTAGGTAGGGTCCTACTACATATCAAGTAAGATATTTTCTCAGAGTTATGGTCATAGGCCTATCTAATCTAGGCAATTATTCAATTGAGCCTCCCTTTTCCAAAGTGAATCTAGGTGTACCAAGTGGCTAATAAAAAGTAACTCTCACTAGCCCATAATAAAATCTAAGCTGTAAACTTCAGTAAGTGTTGTTAGAAATTGTCTTGGGTGAAAAGAAAAAAGACAGGAAAACATAAATGAATGTTTGCTAATTCACTGGACCTGTATTTCTCTTGTCTTTTTATACCAATCACTTGATAACATTTTGTTAGACTTAACTTTGGTTTAGGATTCACAGCTGGAGCAAGACAGACTTCCAGACTCCACAAATGTATGATTTGCATGCCTTCTCTTTATGCTTCATAATACAATGAAACTGAGAATGCCTGTGAGGTAAAATAAAATTTGATAGATGTTTATTATCAACTTAATTTAATTTAGTCTAGTAGACAATTAGGTATCTAATGGATAACCTGGACATAGATTACAGATTAGACTATAAAACAAGTAACCCCTAAATCAAAGTTAGGAGTTTACATTAGAGAAAATTGAGTCATCCTGACTTGCAAAGAGAAGAGACAGTCTTGAATCATCCCCAACCCCTTCCAACCCCAAGTATGTGAATCCTTTGTTCCTATAGGAAAATAGACCTTAGTTCTAACATGTATTTCCTGAAAGGTAAAATTTCATACAATTTTGACTTTAAATTTGTTCAAAAATGCCAAATCAACTGTGTTTCTTTTTATAAATCCATTGTATTGTTAGTTTATCCTCACTCTTTAGGGATGAATTTACACACACACACACACACACACACACACACACACACACACACACACACATATATATATATAATTTTATTTTTCATTTATAAAAAAATTTCATAGAAAAACCTGTTGTTAGATACAATGAAATTCATTTAAAAATTGTACCAGTCAGTATGTGTTTTTATGGTAGAGTAGTAGGCTTGTTTTTCTATAATTACTTTGATAAACATGCAAAATATACACAAAAACAAGCACACACACACATATACCACATACCCCACACGCATAACATACACACACACACACACGGAGGGGTGGAGGGGAGAATTGATGTTTTTCAATTGAGCCTGTTTTCTTTGTACTGCTGGAGTATTGAATGAATTTTATTTCTAAGTGAGCTCTGTGCAATTAAGAGGAAAGAAATGTATTAGCTCACATTTTACATTTTCCTCTAGTCCTACTCTTTCCCGAACTTTCATTAGGAAGACATATTGGACTTTGTCAATGATATTTCTTTATCTTTTGAGATGATCATGTGATTTTGTCTTTAAGCCCATTTATAACATTTCTTACATTCTTGATGTACATTTTTGCATGTTGAAATGTTATCATATCTCTAAGATAAAACTAATCTGATCAAAGTGGGTGATCTTTTTGATATGTGCCTTTATTCAGCTTGTAAGTATCTTATTGAAGTTTTTGCTACTGTATTTATCAGAGATATTGGCCTATACTTTTGTTGTGTCTTTATTTGGTTTTGGTATTAGAAGAATGTTGACTTAAGAAAAGAATTTGGAAGATCTCTGTTTCTATTTCTTTTTAAATAATCAAATAAGAATTGGCAGTAGATCTTTGAAAGTCTGGCAGAATTCTACTCTGAATCCATGTGGGCCTGGGCTTTTTTATTAGACAGCAGGCTATTTATTAATGTTTCATTCACCTTATTTGTTAAGGTTTCATTTAGGTTGTTGATCTCTTCTTAACTGCATTTTGGTAGTTTCAATGAACCTAGAAATTCATCCATTTATTTTAGATAGACCTACCCATCTGTGAAGTCAAAGACCACAGCAATGAAAAACACAGTAGGATATCCTCAAATGTTTTTACATTAGACTTAAGGTCTGTTCAATTGGAGGAAATTCATGCCTATAATTTTAAACATCAAGTCATGACTGGTTAGGCCATGGATAAACTTTTATTATGGCTTACCCAGACAGTATAAAGTCTAATTGCATTCTTCCTTAAACTTTAGTTTACTTATTCATTATTTTATAGTTTTATTTCTGTCTGTATATCTATATACTGTTTGCAGTCAAGGTGCCCATGAAGGCTAGAAGAGGGTGAAGAATACTGTGGAACTGAATTTACAGATAGTTATATACCGTGTGTGTGTTGGGAACGGAACCTGCCTCCTCTGGAGGCTCCGCCAGTTCTTTTAACTTCTAAGTCGTATCTTCAGCCTCTGTAATGACATTTCTCATACTTATTCTTATGAGCCCTCACCTCTTATCAAAGCATCTTCTTTGTACTACAGATAGAACCCAAACACAGAAAGTCACATTTGCTCAACATGCAAAGAACAATAGACTTCATGGTTCCCAAAGTCAACTGATATAAAACAAACCCTAAATATAAAGCTCAGGAAAATTCTTTGAGGTGGATAAAAATAATTTGAGGGCCAGTGGACCAAGACATCTGCTAAAGGACAGAGAAGTCCAACCATGAGTTTGCAACAAGAAGAACATCAGTTGATACAGCAACATGGATATGGAGAGATTCTCACAATGCCCCACACCTAGATAAGTCTATATGTAAATAATGAATGCTGAGAGAGGAAGATCTAATATTCCCCAGTTATGAGCTCTGTAATTAGTTATCCAAAGTCAGTATTCAGCCCTAAGAACATATACTTAAGGGCACTTGTCAATGAAATTATTGAGATTCATCACATATTTATTCATAGCAACACTAAAGAGAAAGGGGCGATGAATGAATTTTATGTATGTATATAAGCATATACATAGAGATGTATATATGTGTGTGCATGTGTTTAACATATATGTTACTTGTATGTTACACACATATGTGTGCATATTTTTAATAAAAACGAAATAAAAAACAATAACATAATGGTTGTCAAGATGGATATGAAGTTGTTGCTTCATGGATATATATAGAATTTCAGTTTGTTACAATAACATCTTTTACAAAGATGAAAGGCAATGCGAGTGATATAATAAAATGTTTTTATTATACATCTAATGCTACATACATATTTTGTCATAATAAAATACTCCTTATTGATTCAAAATGAAAGAACAGGAATAAACAGGAAAATGCTAGAGAAAGTGCAACAGCAACATACATTGTTCATGTGCATACCATCAATACAGCCTCTCCTCGAATTTTCAGCTCAGTGACTGCTAGGAGCCATAAAAGAGCATTAGACTTCACCGATGACCAGGAACAATTACAAAGATCACTCAAATTAAGGACAGGTAACTTCAAAAGATTATGGAATAAAACTGGATGGATACTGCAGTCTTTCTAAGTTATCCATTGATGCCTCAAAAGAAAACTGATTGTAATTACAACAGTACTATTCACTATGGTCATTGTTAACAGAGGCATCATAACATATTTAGACTTCTTAGTTGGGTATATGTCCTTGTGAATGAGAGTTTTTGAACTGTCGGTCGACAAAGATAGGCAAAGTGACAAACAGACAAACCCAGAGGAAATTTGATCTGAGTGTAATTGCAGGCAAGCAAGGTAAATTTTTATACACATTTTTTGAAATGGGGAGTGTTTTGTGGTTACATTTTTTCATTCAAGGGAGTCACAGTTTAAAATACAGGATGCAAAGTAATAATGTTATCATCAATCTTGAGTCACTACTCTAAAGTCATAAGCTTGGTATCAGCATGCATGTGCCCTCTTTATCAAAGGTCAATGTTCTCTCATTATGCCAAACATCTGTGTGTCAAGATAGTTTTTTCTTAGCTCTTCTTTTAATCTGAGCATCACTATCTGGAGCTGTCTTAAACACTTTATTTGTAAGTCATAATATAAACTATTAACTAATGATTAATCCTTAGCCATGTTTGTATTAACAAGTGGAACAGAACTCAGTGGTAAACTCTAGGCCTGAATAACCCTTGGCTGCAGTCCCAAGTTATGGCGTTTCATACCAACAGAGTCATGTTTGGAAAGTTCTGTTATAGGAGAAAAAACAGACAGAACGTTCCAAAACAAGTGGGCTACAACCAGTTACTCCTGGCAAGAACATCAGACCCATTCCTGGAGGCTTTCCCTGGACAGGGGTCGTTGCTTCGGATTGTGCAGTAACATTTGTCACACAGGCTCCACCGGAGGGGCCGTGACATCTTTTAACAAGTTTATGTGAACTTGACATAACCCAGGATCATTTTGGAAGAAAGAACTTCAGTTGAGTAAATGTTCCTACCAGACTGGCCTCTGGACAAGTCTGTGGTGGATTCTTATAATTAATAATAGGTTTGAGGACACATTTCAATCTGACTAGTGGCATCTTTCAGAATGGTGGGCCTGGGAGCTTTAGTAAGGCTGACTGGGCAAGCCACTAGCAGTAAGCCAGAAAACAGCCCTCCACTCTGGTGTCTCTTCCTGTTTCTGGGTTCCTTCTTTGTCTGAGTTCCTACACTGACTTTCTTCGAGGATAGATTGTGATGTGGTAGTCTAAGCAAATTTGATCCTTGTATCCCGCAGTTGCTTTTGGTCACCATGTTTTATCACAGCAATAGAAATTCATATAAGACAAGTTCTCAAAATATTTCATAAACCATTCGGTCACAGGACTGTAAGGTAGAGCTATCAAAATCTCTATTTTGGGATGAAAGTTGGTAATCCTAAAATAAGCAAGTCTGCATATGACCCACTTCCTCACTAACACTCCATTTCTTAATGGTCCAACTGTTTTCCAAACCAATTGGGAGATCCAGTAGCCTATAAGAGAGATTTTAGAACCAAATCTCCAAAGAGACAGAATTTCTAGGGATAGAAATAGCAAATACCTAACTGGGAATAATAGTAATCTAAGAAATTGTAGAGGGAAGGAATATTTCCAGGAAAGAGCAATTAATTTGTTTACATAAATAAGATGCTCTGTCCTAGGTAAATTAAACTTCCCTGATAGTACCCAAAAGAAATTTTCATATATTTTTTTCTATCTAACATGAATGTTAAGTATGATTATGGTAGTAATGTCAAACTTCAAAAGAGCCAATTTTTATTATTCTTTTTTGTTGTAATACATTGCATATCAGAAAAGGCTATTTTATCAAGATTTATACATAATTTCTTATGGATTTGGCATCGTTTTATTTTAAATACAACATAGACGTTTCCCAGTAGCTAATTCATTGTATGTATAAGTACAATTTGAATACTATTTCTGTGAAAAAATTGACTTTCATTCACATAATTCTATTTCTTTAACAGTTAAATTAGGATTAATTGTGCATTTAATTCTAGTTGGCCACATTGATATTTATTTTATTTTGTTCTGAGTATTTTTAGCATAGTTTTATACAGGATTGAAATTGCAATTGGGGCTTTAAAAGTTTCCCAGTGGAATGTTTTTAATAAACATTATATGAAACGTTTACTGAGTAAACTTTTGAATATTTATTGCACCTTCATATAATGAAACAGAAAAGTATGTAAATGATTAAAGTAAACTTGACACTGTTACTTTCCAATTATCACAAACCATGCTCTGTCACAGAAGAAAATATGTGAATTTGCAACTTGTTCCTCATACACTGAAAACTAATACAAAAATATGAAAAGATTTTTAACCAAAATGTCTTCGAGAAGAGTAAAAACACTGTAAATACTTGAACATTTAAAATACCAGTTATACGAGAAATTATAACCTTACCTATACTGCAAATAAATTTGCTTATGATTTTTGTCATCTCTCATCCCTTCTGCAAAAAAATCTCATAAAAAGACAGAATCTAATAAATTGAACTCCTCTTCTCTCTCTCTCTCTCTCTCTCTCTCTCTCTCTCTCTCTCTCTCTCCCTCCCTCCCTCCCTTCCTCCCTCCCTTCTCCCCTCCCCCTCTGTCTCTTCTTTGAAAGTTCATAGCTCCCCTAGAAACACACTGACCAGTCTGGAAGAAGAATAAGGTAATCAATTTTTATTCTTCTACCCATCCTTCAATTACAGTTCCTCACTCTTACACCTTTACTTATAGCAGACCTCCTGCTGCTGCCTCACCTTCCTTCCCCAACTCCATGGGAAGTAAATAGATCTCTTCTACAGACTTCTTTCCTCACCCAATATCACCCAAGATGGTCTCTCCCTGGAAACTTGATGGCCACACCAGCTGGGGAATCAGAACCTGTGGCAGACACAGGACTAGTCCCCTCTGTGGACCCTTTCAGTACCTGCCTTTGCTCCCTTCCAGCCCATCCTGATTCCCCTGAGGAATTCCTGAAGAAGAGGAGGTAGAAAATTTGTAAAAGCCAGAGGTAACGGAAAACACCAAGGAACACAAGGTCCTCTAAACACAGCAGGAGGCATGCAGTATAACAGATTATAGTAACACTATATAGTAACAAGTTCTACATGGAAAAGTCCCAGTGGTCACCGCTGACAGGAAATCAGAATCACTCCCCACCAGGAAACTCCCTCACCATACATTCCCAAGATCCAGAGGCAAAAACCAAGGAACAGAAGAAAACCTACCCAACAAAGACAAAACCAGGGATCAACGGTGAGAATTATGTGCACCTGCAACCCAGATGCCTAGAAGCCAGTGTAAAAGTACGATCAACAACGGCCTGAACATTATATCTCTATCGAGCCCAGCAACCTTACCTGAGAAACATAGTACACCTGAAGGAGAAGACAAAGACTTGGAACTCTTGGTCCTAAATAGGATGTCTCCATCAATTTCCTCCCACTGTCTCAAGAAAGCCCGTGGAAGAGGAGGTAGAAAACTTGTAAGAACGAGAGGCAATAGAAAACAGCAATGAAAAAAAAAAAAAAAAAAAGGCCTTCTAAACACAGCTGGACCAAAGCATGTATGAACCCGGAAGACTGTGGCATTATACACAGGCCTGAGCCTGATAAGGTCTCAGTGCTGAGAGTGGAAGTAGACACAAATCCACATCATTAATTCAGAAGCTATTTCCAATTAATAACCACTCGCATATGAAAAATTAGTGTTTTACAATAGATTTTACCATATTTTCAAACCAATCTTAAGTACAGGCCACAGAAGTAGATGGCTGATATAAAAGGAATTTGATGGTAATTTTAGATGTTTGGTTTGGTCTGGTCTGTGTGATAAAGCTTTGTCTAAGATCGTTTTTCTTTTAATCTACATAGTTCTTGCTTGTATATTATGGCTCTTGAACTTGTGTCTGTCTCTGTATCTATGTGTTTCTTGTGGTTTTTCTTTGACAATAGTTTTCTGTTGTTTATTTTATTCTGTTTAAGTTTGTTGGTTTTTATTTGGGGGTTTTTTATTATTTTTTAGTCTCCTTATTTTTCAAACTATGTTTGTTTTACTGAAGAAAGAGAATAAGTATATGAATTGGGGTAGATGGGTAGTGGTAAAGGATATAGAAAGAATTTAAGGTATAGAAACCATAAACATAATATATTTTATGAACAAAATCTACATTCAATATATTTATTTTATTATTTTTACATATACAATTATATATATATGTATATATTATATACAATTACACACACACACACACACACCCAGCTTTACCAGTCCTGAGCATATACCCTAAAGATGCTCCACCATACAACAAGGACATTTGCTCAACTATGTTCATAGAAGCCTTATTCATAATAATCAGAATCTGGAATCAACCTAGATATCCTTCAACCAAAGAATGTATAAACAATGGAATACTATTCAGCTATCAAAAGCAAGGAAATCTTGAAACTTGCTGGCAACTGAATGGAACTAGAAATGATCATCCCAGACCACAAAAGACAGACATGGTATATATTCACTTAAAAATGGATATTAGCCCAACATAGATGTCCTCTGTGAGATTCTACCCAGCAGGGGATTGGAACTGATGCTGGAACTTGCAGCTGGACTCTGGTCAGAATGCTAAGAGTTGTTTGAAAAAGTGAGGTGATGAAAGGACCCAGAGGGTTCTAGACTCCCACAGGGAGACCATCAAGGCCAGTGAATCTGGTTCCAGGGGTCCTTCCTGCACAAAATGATGTACGCACCAAGGACAATGCATGCAGGGAACCTTGGCTTCCTGTTCAGATACAGCCAATGGACAGCTGAGTGGGCATTGCCCATGACATGAACTCTGGTGGCCTGGTGGGGAGGCCCTGGGATCACACAGAGGAAGCACATGCAGACTGTCCTGATGACACCCGATATGTTGTAGTCAGAAGGTGAGGGAGGAGTGTCCACCGCCCCATTAGAGGTCTAGGGTAGGGATATAGGGTGAAAGAGGAAGGGAGGGTGGAAACAGGAAGATATGAGAGAGGGGATAACAATCTGGATGCAATGTGAATTAATTTAAATAAATAAAAAATGGGAAAATGCAAATATGTTTTAAAACTTCTTGAGTGACTTTAACTTATCTAAGATTACTTCCTTGGAAGTTATATTTGCCATTGAAAATGGACAGAATTTTCTTTAATCTCCCTTTGCAATAGGCAATTTTTCCCTGTTTTGGTTTTATCTTTGAAAAATAGACACTTATGGCACTGCAGAGCTGAGGTTTGTACTCTATGCTACAGTAGAGGCATATATGTTATACATTCTTGACTTATTCAAGAGCTAAACTCTAGAATGTTTACTTTGACTACTTAAACCTACACACTAATGTTATTTATTTTATATTCAAGATGAAATTCCTTGACCATTCTTTTACAAATCAATAGTAAACAAATGGATTGTATCCATCAATACTAATAAATATAAAAATACCAACTTGGTTCTTTTTGAACAATATTTTTCTTGTAATGGAGATTAAACCTGGGCCCTCTCCTATGCTAGACAAATGTTCTCCATACTAGTTTGTCCTAACCCTTTTAAATTGTAGTTAGAAACAAGATTTTATTCAGGTGATTTTATCTCATTAAGTGGCCAAGACTGAGCTTGAACTCTCTATGTAGCCCCAAATATGCTAGAACTTGGGGTCCACTCCTCCTGCCTTAGACATTTATGTATCTAGAGTCACAGGCTTACGCCTGTAAGGAAAGCTATTTTTCTTTGGTTTGTTTCTTTGCTTAGTTATTTAGTTGCTTAGTTTTGGTTCCTTTTATAATAATGTCTTATTTGTTAGCCCAGGCTAGGCTAGAATTTTTTATTCAGCCCAATACAGTCTCAATCTGATGAAATTTATCCTCCCTCAGCTCCAGAGTGCTTCAATTTCAGGCATGAACCATCTTGCACAACCTCTGGTCATTTTTCTTATTAAGTTGTGTTAGTCAGCATTCTCTACAGTAACAGAATTCATAGAATGAATCTCTCTCTCACTCTTTCCCCACACTCCCCGTGTGTGCGTGCGTGCGTGCGTGTGTGTGTGTGTGTGTGTGTGTGTGTGTGTGTGTGTGTGTGTGTGCCAGGAATCATATGTCTCTACAAAAGGTATATATTAGATGTGTACCTTTACATACAAGGAATATATGTAAGGATTAGAAATCAATCTATGGACTTGAAATTAACCAAAAATAAAAAATGTCCTCAGAAGGCTGCTCTCCATTTTTTTGTTTTTATTTCCGTTAGTCCTAGATGTGGTCAAGTTGACAACCAAAAACAGCCATCAAAGTTATTAAATGCTTGCTTCATTATTTAAAATTGCAGAATACCTTTAATCAATTGTATGTAAATTTGTGTCTAAATAAAAATGAGTACTGTAGAAGAGCTTCCTCATACACTAAAGTATTCATTTTGTCTTTTTATGAGCATATTCTCAAGGTAAGTATGTATCAAAACTAATTATCAACAGACACATTTCATACTAATTAGGATAGCTTTTGCATTGTCTTATTATTCATGTAAATAATCTGTCACTTTTTATTATTAAATAATTAGAGATTATTAACATAAATATGTATAAATCACTTAAATGCCATTGGAACTTTCCTGGGTATCTGATGCATTAAATGCACTATAAAATATGTATGAGAAACTCAAGAACCAATGAATTGAACATGCAGATCTACCTAATTCATGTAAGGACATTAGAATACATTTCGTTTTTACTGAATAATTTTTGACTTCAGCACACATATAGTTGTGAGGAAGTATATTATTATTTTAAATGCACACAGACTTTGTATGTGAAAAAGGAAGAGTCAACAAAAGTAAAACATACTAAAACATTCTATGATATCATATATCTTCATACCAAAAGTTAGAAAGACCAAAAAATTCATTCTCAGTGTCTTCTCCATATACGCCTATGTGTTATTGATCCTCTTTCTGCTTACGTCACTTCAAACATCTATAATGTCCATACCACCTACTCTAATAATAAACAACTACTCTGGCTACTCAGTACAGTGATATATGTGTCTTTTTAGCCATTTTTTAGAGCATATCTATAGACATTTCAAATTCCCAGGGAGGTAAAGGATATACATATTACACATAATTTAACCTAGTTTTCTCAGCAGCACGACCCAAATCATAAATTGCTATAATGTGTCTACTGTATTTTGTTTGAAACATACTACTATTCTTGTATTCATTAAAAGAACAGAGGGGAGGACATCCTATTAGGACTCTAGATGAGAGAAGCATGGGAGAATAGCAAAGTAGAAGGATCCAGAGGGTCCTAGAAACCTAGAAGTAGAACATTATGATAGGCAGATTTGAGCCCAGGGGTCCTGCTCAAACTAAGGCACCAGCCAAGGACAATACAGGTGGTAAACTTTAAACCCCTATCCAGATCTAGCCAATGGGCAGAACATTCTCCACAGTTGAGTGGAGAGTGTGATATGACTTTCTCATGAACTCTGGTGCCTCACATTTGACCATGTCCCCTGGAGGGGGAGACCTGGTGGCACTCAGAGGAAGGATAACAGGTTACCAAGAAGAGACCTGATACCCTATGAGCATATACAGGGGGGAGGAAATCCCCCTCAGGAACAGTCATAGGGGAGGGGAGTAAGGGGAAAATTGGAGGGGGAGGAATGGGAGGATACAAGGGATGGGATAAACATTGAGATGTACAAGAATAAATTAATAAAAATTAAAAACTTAAAACAACAATAAACAATAAATAGATAACCAAGTGTGTCTTCTGTTGTTTTATATGCATTTTTCAGTATTTCAAATGTTATATGGATCTTTGATATTTATACATTGTTAAAATTTTCATTTATGACTTAGAATTAAGGATAAGATTTTTTTATATAGAAAGAAGAAAGCCACATATCATATTATTTATATGTGGCTCTCAAACCACTCACATTTTCTCTTTTGTGTTCATGAACAACTTTATGAAAACCAAGTGACAATGAGATAACATTCATTTCCAAATACATCAATATCATTTTAAAGAGTTATATTCATAATAAAATTACTAAAGCCACATTTTCTCTGTCCTACCTATTTTAATTTGTGTATTTTATATATTTTCCAACATTTTTTTGCAATTATAATTACATTATTTACTCTTCCCTTACCTCCCTCGTAACTTTTTATGTACCTGAACTCCCCTGTTATTCAACTCTATTACCTCTTCCTTTAGTTGTTGCTACACACGTGTGTTTACGTTTGTGTATTCTTAAATACATATTTATTTTATTTTTTCTTTTAATTATAACTATACTATTTTCCCCTTCCATTCTTTGTTCCAAACACTTCCATATAAGTTCTCACTATATAATTATAGACTGGTTAAAGTCAGCACGCTTGGCTCAAGCTCATGAAAATCATCTTTCCCCAAACCCTGAGGCAAGGCTGTGATTATGGGTCTTATCTAATGTTGTTAAACTTTAATTAACACTGTCAGCTCACAAGCTTCCTCTCTTCTTCTATTTTATCAAGATATAAAAAAAAATCACATTTGATAAATTACATAAAAACATATACATAGGTTGGTATATATAGTCATATAATCATGAATAATAAACAAGTAAGATAATGATATAATTGTAAGTGGAAAGTAATGATGGGAAATAAGGACAAAATTTGAACTCACCTGAGTATTAGTACACTTATAACTCACATATAATTGCTTACAAGCCTTAAATGTGTTGTAAAATTAAAATATATATGTATTAACCAAAGTACGATTTTAATGAGTGTGTAACTAACAAATTTAGAGATTCCTCGTTGAGTTATGAGCACATATAAGACTGAATAAACTATATAAATGCCTCATCTTTAGTAATAATGGTGACTTAATGTATTAGAATTCTAAGAAAAAGTAAAATTCTATGCCATGCATGGACTAGACATAGACCCCCCCCCCCCTACAATGAGCAGCTCTGGCTTCATATGGGTTCCCTAGTAAGGGGAGCAGGTGCTCACTCTGACTCTCTTGCCAGAATCTCAATTACCTCCCCCTGGCCGGTCTGCCTTTCCAGAGCACAGGAAAGGAGGACACACAGTCTTGATATGACTTAATGAGCTGACGTGGATAGGAAAAGGGGCTCCCCTCTTCTGAGGAATAGGGGAGGAAGGTGTGAGAGAGGAAGGGAGGGTGGGACTGGGAGGTAAACAGGGATGGGGCTACAGCCAGCATGTAAAGTGAGTAAATACATTTTTAAAAAGATTTTTCAAAGTTTAATATATCACTAAACTTCAAGTTTTAATATTATCCTTTTGACCCTAATATATTTTAACAATGAAAATAGTACATATGCTGCAAACCTTTGGCCTGAGAACCAAATGTTGTCCATCTGCTATTTTAGTCTACAGTAATAATTTTCTGGAAAACATTTGCAACAAAACAAATTCAAAATGCTTATTGTCTATAATACATTCAGGCAAATTTCTAAATATTATGACTCAATTTGAAATTTAAAATATATTAATTATTACATATTTCAGCCTCTCACATGAGTTCAATTCAAAATTTATCAATGTTTTAAATCCTAAAAAAATATATATTCAGTGCAATTTCACAGTAAAACTAATTTTTTAAATTCAGGCTTATATTTCATAGGTTTACATAAAGTTTAATTTATACACTTCATTATAACAGCCAGTGTAACTACCATTAAAGGCTTAAAAACAAAGCTTGACCTTGCAAATTTCGGGTTGATCTCTAATAGGTATCTATTTTTGGGCATGTCTTGTGTTGCTTAATATACCATTTCTCCACTTCTCTTGCTGTATCAGATTTGTTTGCTCTAGTTTATATCTATGAAGATATGAGTATAAATGTAGACTGGTTGATCCAATGAAGTGTACTCCATATGTAAAAAAAAGAAGTAGCAACCACAACAGTACACACACACGAGAGAGAGAGAGAGAGAGAGAGAGAGAGAGAGAGAGAGAGAGAGAGAGAGAGAGAGGAAATAAATCCAAAAATTTCATGCGCTGCTCACTAAGATACAGTTGCTATAGGGTGGCAACTATTAAATGTCTTCTCATTGCTGACTACTTACTCCATGTAGAAAATTATCATCATAAGACCACATACTATATAATAGAAAGGAAACTTAATGAAGCTTGCAAGTTTGGTTATTTTGGTTCTATTCTTATTTATAAGAAAATAATTAGACCTTGGGAAATTGAAATATTTATATAGTGATTTAAAATGTTATTAAAATTTAACTGAAATGTATATATGTATGTATACATATATATATATAGTGAACTCGTTTAAATTTTCTAAAGGATTACAAAATCAATGTTGCATACACCTATGTTTTCAGTAACACCTACTGGGAGACAAATATTGCCTAAAATATGCAATAAACCTGAAGATTATTAAGTACGATTAAAATGATTTTATCTTACTTTTTAATAATTGTTGGGTTTTGATGATTTTGAAATATCAAAAGCATAAAATGAATTTTTTCAATATATCTCCATACATGGTATTATAAATAATTTAAAAATTCTATCATTCTGCTAATTATATTACTTTTGCCTCATTCCACATGGTGTCAACATTATTTATGAATTCTTATTTTCTTATTGTTTTCAATTCAAACTTCTGTAACTATTCAGAATCCTATGAATATGGGTCATCTTACTTAAGAACTAGTGAATAAAACTGTTAAATAACCCTGTGTACTTTAATTGAAATGAAGCAAAACTTAAAACATAAATTATCATGATATAAAAAATTAACATGCAATAGCACATGTAGCATATGTACATGCATGGAGAGCAAGATTCCTATCATAACTGAAGATAAAAAGTAAACATTATTTATAGTTTTAATATAAGGGCATTCTGTAGGAAAAATAGCATTTCCTACATGTAATATTAAAGACATCAAAGAAAAAAAGACATCAAAGAAATATGATTTCATAGCTTCTTGGGACATAGATTAAAATAATTATGTTCTAATTTTTAAATGCTATCATTTATTTATGTGTATATGAGTGTGCTTATGTGTACACCTTGTATGTACAGGTCCTCTGAAATAGAAGTTACAGATGATTGCTAGCTGCCCAGTGCTCATGCCAAACTTTAGTCTTCTGTGGGAGTAAGAAGACATTTTCAGCACTGAACAATTCCTCCATCTCCTATATTTATTTCTAGAGGTCAGCCACCAAGAATCTTCTATACTTCTGTGCATCATTCATGTAATTTTCTAATCACCCTCAGTGCTGTTTCTTCAGAATTCCCTTTTAGAATTAATAACTCCTTTTTTTTTTCCTAAAAATAATTTAATTTAAATGTCATCTTCTTCACTCAAGTGTGGAGAATGTCCTGTCCATTGGCTAGATCTGGGTAGGGGTTTGAAGTTTACAGCCTGTATTGTCCTTGGCTGGTGCCATACTTTGAGCGGGACCTCTGGGCCCAAATCTGCCTACATAATGTTTTTCTTGTAGGTTTCTAGGACCCTCTGGGATCTGACTTTCACACAAACTCTGGTGCCTCATATTTGACCATGTCCCCTGGAGGGGGAGACTTGGTGGCACTCAAAGGAAGGATAGCAGGTTACCAAGAAGAGACTTGATACCCTATGAGCATATACAGGGGGAGGAAGTCCCCCTCCGGCACAGTAATGGGGGGGGGTGGGGGGGAGTAAGGGAAAAAGGGAGGGAGGGAAGAATGGGAGGGTACAAGGGATGGAATAACCATTGAGATGTAACAAGAATAAATTAATAAAAAAAAATTTTAAATGTCATCTTCTTATATATTTTCATTATAGTTAAAATAAACAACTAAATCAATTACAGACCACCTCTGATTATGTCTTTGACATCAGAATACAATATAATTTTTATAACTGAATGCATGCATATTTGAAAGCTTTGTCACTACACTGTGATGCAAGTTACTGACATATCATTAACTTAGGAGTATTTGAAATTGTTACCCAAATAGAGCCCTTGAAAACCACGCCATTCCCTTCTGGTCTCCTACCACAAGAGCTATATTCTATCAGACATGTGCTTTCTCCTTTTAGGCATGTGTGAACACAGGTTTAAGACATGTAAACTACATGCTAAACAAAATGAAAGTGTGGCTCCAACTGTTTTATATTTACCTTTGCTACAGACTTAAAATCTTTGTCTAGAAATGATAGTGGAGCTACGTTTAATAGAATCATTTTATTTTATAAAAATAGTGGAACTTCAATTTTATTAAAGGAAAAATGTTTTCTAACTTTAAAAGATGCATTTCTCCAAAATTTTATCAAAGAATTGTCATCAAAAGATTGTATCCTTACTTAATAATACTTATGATTTGTGTAAACTACATGCTGCCTAAAACCCCACAAACTTCCTGTTGTCTCTGGGTATACCAACTGGTATAGGAAACATGAATTCTATTTATTTTCAATATCGTTTCTCTGAAAATATTTCATTAAAATTTAAACACTATGCAGCATTTTTAAAGAAGCCTTTCCAGGTCAGCAAACACAGCTCTTTTGAGCAATTGGCAACTGACTGAATAGTAACCAAACTGCTATTTTAGAAGATGTCTTTTGTAAAAAGAGCTTTGGTGTCAAGTAGGTTCCCATGATTTCGGAGGAGAGACAAAATAATTCTGGAAATAATTACTTTTTTACTTAATACTTCCATCCATACAAAATTGGGATTTTATAATTTTGTAACTAAGAAAATTGTAAATTAATTTAGAACAAAGAAAGGAGGATTTTTTAAAATTTTGTGAAGAATCCATGTTATACAAAATAAACTGTCAATGTACCTGTGACTCTGAGACTTTTGGTGGGTGTTACATTTATGTATTACAAATAATGTTCCTATATTATCACTTATATTTGTATGCTTTTTTATCAGAATGACAGCTTTGTTGTAAACCTAGAGTTTATTATTTCCATTTTAATTTTTACACTGGCATTTCCAGAGAAAATCATTGATAACAACAATAATGTGATTGTTTGTTGTCATAGTTTGTTGTAAGACATGAAAGAAAATATGTGTTGTTATAACAGGAAGGAATTTTAAAAGAAGCTCTCTGAGAGAAAGAAAGGGAGAGAGGGAGAGAGAGGGAGAGAGAGGGAGAGAGAGAGAGGAGAGAGAGAGAGAGAGAGAGAGAGAGAGAGAGGGCTGTAGGGAGGGAAGAAAGGAGAGAAGAAATAATTCTTCAAACACATTAGTAGTAGTTACTTAAAGACACATAATTATGATTGCTCTGCATCTCAACAATGAAATATTATACTGTTGAAATACACTATATATGAAATTACTCTTGCTGGCATTACTGTTTCTCCCAGCTCAATCATAGAGACCTATTCCATAGGACATTTACTACAGAGAACAAACTCATCAACTGTGGACCCAGCTAATGTTATATTACTACACATATTTAAAATGCTGTAGAGAATGTATGTGCTTATGTTGCTATAAAATATTGTACACAAGTGACAACTGAATTAAAGTTGCTGGTGAAAAATAATTTTACTCCTCCAAATTCTCCCTTATATCTTTCCCTATTCCTTTCAAATTCAAGGCCTCCTTTTTATTATTATTAATTGTTACTGCATGCATGTATGCATTTATATAGACAAATGTATTCCTAAATATAACCTGAGTCCATGTAATGCTACTTGCATGTATGTTTTCAGGGCACACTGTTTGGCCCTGAACAACATAATCACTGTGTTGTTCCCTAGGGAGGGTCCGTCTCTCACAACCAGGATTACTCAGCTGCCAGTTTTTCTTAGTGTAAGATTTGGGCTACGTGGGATTTTCTTGTCCATTTTGACATGTTTGTTGATACTTTTCCATTTTCTTAGTGTAAAATGTCCTGGATTTTTGAATGGCTAAATCTAGAGAAGACATTGCTAGAGATTGCTGTCCCTCTGGGGATTCTTAGATTGCACTGAGTAGTTATCAATGAACAAAATGAAGTGCATCATTTTCAGTGCAAGTTTCCTCTAGCACCATCTGTTACACTGGAAAGTCTTCTTTTCCTTTTTGAGTCTCTGCTTGGTATTTACAGTGGTAGTGATAAGAATATGTTAATATTCATATTAACATATTTTAAGCCTTTGCAAGGTTATATAGAAAAGATCCAGTTCCCAGCTAATAGAGATGTATCTTTGCTTCAGGAAACCTCAATTTGGTGGCTTTAAAAGAACAAATTATCGATCCACATTCTTTCAGAGAAGAAGTAATCTAGTTGTCAGAATTTTCTTTTTCAGAATAGTCACTAATAGAGTGGGACATTTCTGGAGTATTATTAAGTGGTTTAATTTGTACTTAGTCTGTGGTGTTGCCCAGGGACATTCACTTTCTATGTTTCTTTGCACATAGCTCTCAGTAATCCCTGCACGTAACAAAGTACTATTTAATATATATTTTATATTACACATGGCAAGAGTAAAGTGTCTGGTAATATGCTTTTAAATGCACTAAAAGCTATAGAAAATCCAATGCATTTTTTTAAAGAACAAAGAAAAGCACAATTAAATTTTTAAATGCCTTAGAAATCCCTTCAGCAATTATGTTCCAGAAAGTTTGTGATAGGCATTTTGATTGTATGTCTAAAGTCTACCAGGCAGGATGCCTTATGTTGAAATAGAAAATGTAGAGCAAAACAAAGAAATGTGATTCTCATGCTCTTTCTAGCTCTGTTCTGTCACATAAATGTTAGTGTCACATAAAGGATTTCACAGTCAAGGTTCTCTCAGTAAATAATTTACTTCCCCCACCCCCATAGACTTTATGGGTGTTATATACACTCTTTATGAGATAGCGATCAAATCAGTAGTTTGCTTTATTTGGCCATTGACTTTATTCCTTTTCAGAAACAACATATACACAGAACTGCTGTACTGGGAGTTAGCTTTATTTCACAGTTGAGAAATGACATTTTTATAATTAAATCACTCTTAATTAATTTATACCTATGATGCATTATCCAGTACTTTTCTAATTTTACAACTAGATAAAAACTGATCATAAACTATATTATATACACATTTTTATTGCTGCAGATAATCCAAAGAGCACTTTTATATTCACGGAATATATTAAAAGCATGATTATGGCCATTGCTTATCAATTTACTAAACATGTAGGAAAAATCATCACTGGTGGAGATCTTAGATTGTCTTTTATCAAATCAATGTAATTGTGAAATTATGACTTTTATTTACATGCAATACCTTTATCTTATCTTACAATATTTTTATTTGTTTGCTTTCCTTACTGACTACGTTTTTGAATATATGAAGAGCCACAGATTTAGGATTGTTTGGATAGAGAGAAAACATTCTAAGCTTATTTATGCAAAAGAGAAACTATTTATACACTTAATATCAATTTGATGTAGAAGACTTGATCATCTTGACTATATTGTATCAAAAAATGACATAAATTGACCATTAAAGGATGAATAGACTACAAAGAATATATTACATCTCATCATATAGTGATGTTAATTGGATGTAGTTTCCATCTGTACATGCCCAGAATATCACATCTTCATCTGTTTGAATACAAGAAACTCACATAGTATTCTTTATGTTAAGCCTGAATCATACATATGATATACATTTTAATGTATATACAAATCCAGAATTTTATTATGAAAACATACATACAAAATTTGAAAGTTTGATATGTCAAATCTGGATTCTTCTACCTATTGACTTTGTAACTTCTAAAAATTAATACACAGTTTCTCAATACCAAGATGCCATAATGGTAGTAAAATTAGATAATATGTCATAAATGTTATAAATTTATTCTAAATGTAATATAATATGTATTGAAAATTAATGTTTTAATACAAAATATGGTAAATAATCTTTTCTGAATTTATTGACTAGTTTGATCAAATACCCTTCCCTCAACTACTCTCAGATCTTCTCACATCTCTACCCATCTACCTATGTTTTCTTTCTCTGAGACAAAAGATAAAGACCAACAAAAAACACAAAAAAGACTAAAAAAAAAAAAAAAACCTAAAACAAAATCAAAATACAGACAAAAGTCATGATACTCTTTCTTTGGGGAACATCTAGGATGTTTCCAGTCTCTGGCTATTATTAATAAGGCAGCTATGAATGAACAAAGTGGAGCAAGTGTCCTTAGATAATGCAGTTTAACCTTGATCCAAAACCAGAGAAAGTTACAGCTCGATGGAAACTTTAAGCTATTTACACTAAAAATTGTGGATTAAGTTTTTATATAGACACATTTAAAAACTAGTTCAATGCACAGTGGAGAGGGCCATGTAATATGGAACAGATGAATGTCCCATATCACCCCCTGAGTATCAATTTCAGCTATTTCTTTTCAGTCTTTTTTTCATAGGAAGGCTAAAAGCTGCAATCAAAAAACCAATCATCTGTGTAAACACTCATCTCAATGGCAAGATAATCCTTAACATTCACATAGTGCTTTTCACAAAATTCATTTTAAGAATAGCAAAGCAACAAAGCATTTGTTAAAGATATTAATAGAGTATTAGCAGCCAATTGCGATGTTGTCACAGCTTTCGTGAACAATACATATCCTCAAAGCACCTTAGCTTTATTGCCAAATGCACATGCATTCGTTTATACACACACAACACACACACACACATACACACACAGACACACACCTAAAAATCTTTTAATACTCACTACCCAAATCAATAAAATGTTTTCTTGCTTGAATCATGTGATTTCTTGTAGACATGATAGCTAAGATTTAGCTCCCTTCAAATTTGAATGCTTTATCTAATGCTACTATTTCTTGGGAATTCTATCAGCTTTTGTGTTTTATTAAGTTTTATAATCAAAAATATTATTTATTCAAAATATTATTTATTGTGTATTTCTTCCCAATTCTGCTATCTAAAACTATAAATGACTTTTTATCTATTTAGTTTGGAGTGCTGATTTCATGGGTTTGTGTGAGAGTCACTCTTGGTAATTAAAATAATTTATAAAAAAGTAAATCTCCTTGAAGCCTTATTTTTTCTCATTTATTTATATACTTTACAAGATCCCTTTGTGTGATGAAAATGTAATACAAAACAATGCTCACTAGTGTAAGAAAAATCAAGATATTGTTTGGGGGAAAACTAAAAAAACGATAAAGACACATTTTACCACAGCAATTTAATGTTCATTAAAGAGGTGTGTGTGTGTGTGTGTGTGTGTGTGTGTGTGTGTGTGTGTGTGAAACAGAGAGAGAGAAAGAGAGGGAGAGAGAGAGAGGAGGAGGAGGAGGGGGAGGAGGGGGGAGGAGGAGGAGGAGGAGGAGGAGGAGAGAGAGAGAGAGAGAGAGAGAGAGAGAGAGAGAGAGAGAGAGAGAGAGAGAGAGAGAGAGAGAGAATGGAAGAAACAAAATGCCCAATCAGAAGGTAATGATGAGCTGGCAACTGAGATATTTTGATCAAGTCATCCAGTCTTTTTTAATTTTATTACATGCTCCAAAAAATCATTGTTTTTTTAAAATGTTCTTTATAAAACTAAAATACTAGTAGTAAAATATAGAACCTCAAAGTGTTAATAACAATGCTTGCTACCACTCTTGGGGGAGGCATCATGCCTCTTGTGATACATTCATGGCTCATGCTGAGGAAACTATGGAGCTGTTTGTTACACTAACTGCACAGCCAAACTGCCTAATTCTGTTCAACCAAAGAAAGATAATTGAAATACCTGTAACACCTTAAAGTTTCAGATGGAAAGCTGAAAATGTAAACATCCTTCATTTATGCATATTTATATCTTGTCTTTCATCCACTTCAAGAGTACACTGGAGAAAGATTAAATCTCAAGCATATACAGAGAATTCATTTTCACAATATGTTTCTCTGACACATTACACATTGCTTCAAAAATTCTTATTTCTGTTTATATGTTATTTTCCTTATCATCCAGTAACTAAAATATTAAGAAAAATGTCTTGTGTTTAAAAAGGGGAGAGGGTCTTGCAAAGAGAGGACATTATAGATTTGTGGACGAAGTTATACAAACTACCCCCATTGAACTGTAGTTTATTAATTCTACTATGTGAAATATAAAAGATCAAGTGCATGTGTTTGACTGAAAATATACCAAACATGTCACATTCCCAACAAATAAATTATATTTGTTCCTTACTGGTATTTTGATAATTTTACATAACTTATTTCATTTTTCTGAAGTTTCCTTGCTGATTTGCAGGCAGAATTATTCTGTCCCCTGTGATTTTAAAACACTTAAAGAAAAAGAACTGTGAACACTGGCTCCATTATATGATAGGGCGCATTCACAAGACTTCTTACCAGTAGACCATGGCTCTCTTAAAGGCACAAAGTGTCATTTTGGTTTTATATTCTTCAAATATATTTCATTGCTCCATTGCTTATTAGACAATCAAGAATATTTACCCAAGAGTAGAAACATCTTAAAATAAATATAATATAAAACATGTAACTACTATATTCAGTAATGATTAGCAAGCTGCCATCTACTCCTGTTAATTTTGTGAATGTTGCCAACAGAAAAGCGGGAATATTGTTGTACCAAAAGAAGAGTGTGCCAGATTGCATAGCTGATGGTTTATAGTCATAACTATAGTACTCATGTATTGACACATTACAAACTTAACTGTTCACAGAACCTTGTAACTTCTGGCATGCGGAGCACACCATCATCAGTTAGCCCACTCACATTGGGTGTGACACTGGACACATGAATTTCTACGCTCCTGTCTACCTTGAATCCCTAGCATTTCGTAATTTTCTCAGAATAATGGCAGTTGTCTCTCCTTTTAATAAATGCCTTCTGCTTGAGTTAGCTAGATTTGGATTCTCTGTTTTCAACTGAGAATCGTGCTTCAGGGTGCTAGAAGGACAAATCTTTTTGATATAACCTCACTATTTCAGCAACTGGAATTTGAGCAACAATTTTATTCACAAGAAAATGGATAAAATTGGTAATTTCTTGCAATGTAATATGCAGTGTTTTCAGGATGTTTGCTAACAAATTTTTTATCAGGAGGTTTTGTTGTGTAAATATATTTTTAGATAAAAGAAAAAAGTAAATGAACAGTTAAAGAGAAAGAGCTACTCAACTAGCTCACAGTACACTAAATTATCCTCAAATTCTCACTCACCATGACAGAGCTTACAAAGTAATATAAAACGTTCAGGGGCTTTTTAAACAGTGACATTTAGTTTACTAAATAACTAATACAGTACTCTTTGGCAACAGGAATTGAAATGTTGTACTTACAAGACTTGAAGAGGTCTAATTTTATATTTATTACTTAGTTTTTCATTTCCTGATTGAAACTAGAGTTCATTCCTCTTTGGATGCATTTTGCAAGTCCTCAATAGTTCCTGCCTCACAAATATGTCTGCCATACATATTGGGACAGTAGGATGAAGAAGATGCCCCAACATTATAGAGAGTTTTGGGTGACTATTCAGGTAGAAAACTGTCTCTGTCATCTTCTCATTTGGAAAACTACTAATCTGCACTCCCGGCATACTCAGATAATCAAGTTTGTTCCTTCTCAAGTTTCTGATGGAGTTGAAGACCAGGTAGCTTAGTTTTACAATGAAGCTTAGTTGTTCCAGAATTAAGATGTTTTTAGGTCTAAATAGGTGTTTGAAGTTGATAATGACCATATATGATGGAGATTGATTTACATTCAGAAATTTAGATGCACCAAGATAGGAAAGATGTTTTCTTCAAGGCTGTCAAATACAAATAGCCAAAACACTGTGAATGTAACATTTACATAATTCCTGATTGTGTCATGGTTCTTTTTGCTATAGGTAATCTATTGTATATATGTGTAATAATATAAGTGTATATGTAAAAGAAAGTAAATATAAACTAGTGTTCATGTATGTGAAACATGAAAATGTAACATTTACAATTTAAAAATCTATTCTGTAAATGTAAAATTGATCTCATTTTTTTCCCATAATATTCTGTTCTTAAGTTTACTTCCACTGTCAGATGGTCTTTTTATCCAGGTTTGACAATAGTCTGAGATTCTACTTTGCTCACTGGCTCACAAGTGAGCCATCGTAGTTTCATTTCCATCAAAGATTGATTTCAACACATTAGCAGTCTAAACTTCCACTTCCTACCAGATAGTTTCCACTTGGATGTTTTCAGACTAGAGTGATTAAATATAGTGTGAATGAGCCTGCTTCCCCCAGCTGTACATGTAAGTGTCCTTCTAAGTTCTATTTCATACAGCACCAAATGCCTCTTATTTTCTCAAGTTTAGAGGACTGGGAATGAATTCACTCTTCTTGCTGCCTTTCATATATAGAGAGAGGATTCTCTGGGCCAGGATGTGATGATCATCCTAATAAGTCTACCAAAGCCAGATCATCTGAAAATGTAGCCCAAATTTTTCTTTCTATCCGTTTGCCCTGAATGAATTGAGATTCTTTTAGTTCTCTCAATGAACTGCTCGTTTTCTATCCTACTCACTCTCATAATCTATAAGTAACCGTATTGTGTGCAGTCAGACTGAAGTATTAATCTAGTTTTAATTGTTTCAGGAAGTTATCTACTTCTCCTCTTGAGTAAACAGCATCCCACAGCTCTGAGTACTCCTTTATCTCTTAGGAACCAGCTTTCTGTTATTCCTGTCAACACATTTGCCAGGAATCTTAGTTATCTTTTCAAGGATGTCTGTTTACCAAATATTTATAAGATGGGGTGTTTGACTTTTTTCCTGAGAGAAGACATTTCCCCCTGTTCACTGTTAGAAATATAATATTGCCATTGACGGCATCACAAATTCACTGAGTTTCTAAAAAGCCTGCAAGGTAAGTGTATTCATCTGTAAGCACAGTAGATTACTGCAGCTTCCTATCTATTTACACCATCTATAATCACTGTATCATTAGGTAAGATTATTGGTTTCTTTTGCAATTATGTTAGCAAAATATGTCTCTTAAGAAGTCAAAACTCATCTGAAAACAGGTCATTTTCTACATGGAGAGGGGGAGAGGAACTGACGCTGATATGAATTCTGGTCCCCACGATTGGTCACTGCCCCTTGTTGGAGAGGCCCAGTTGGAACACAGAGGAAGGGGATGCAGGCTATTCTGAAGACACCTGGTAGGCTGTGGTCAGAAGGTGGGTGAGGAGGACCCCACTGGTCAGAGGTATAGGGGAGTGGAATACTGAGGAAGAGGAAGGGAGGGTGGGAAAAGGAAGATAAATGCAACGGCATTATAATCGAGATGCAATGTAAATAAATTATAATAAAAATATGTATTAAAAATAAACTAACCATTGAGAGGTAATATGAATAAATTAATAAAATTAAATTAAAAAGAAAAAATTAAATCTAAGTAGTCAAAAAAAAAAAAAAAAAAACCTAGCACCTTCCAAAAAAATGTCCAACTTCGAAAGTCCCAACAGTCTATCACAGTTTCATCACTGTTTAAACATTAAAAGTTCAAAGTCTCTTCGTAAACTCTCAGTTGTAATCTCCTAAGTGATATAAATCAAAATGAAAAATCAGATCACATACTTCCAACATACAATGGAATAGGTTGTGCATTATCATTCGAGAAGGAGCATAGTGAGGAAATACTGGAAAAAAATAAGATTAGCAACCTACTGGGAAAATTCAAAACTATGGATCTCCAAGTGTGACATCAGATTTCCAAATCCTTTCAGCTTTGTTGATTGCAACACACTTCTTTCTCTTGCATTGTTTCCACTCCCAGTTGTCAGCTTTCCTTACCAGTCATCCCACTGCTCTTCTGTCTCCAATGTTTTGGGGTCTCCAAGGCAATGGAGACTTCATTTTCACAGCTTCACATAATAGCCTCTCTAGGCCTCCATTTACAGACAACCTGACACATGCATGGGCTCATTGGTTTTCCTTAGTCATCAAGAGAGATTCCATAATCTCTTTCTTCTGTCCTTGACTCTAAACCCGGAACAACATGGCTGAAGCTGCAAGGTTCTGTTGTTTGCTGGGGCTGGAACACAGCCCCTCATTCAATTACCTCTTCGTTAGCTTTCATATTTTTATGGTTTCTTTCACTGCATAAGCTTGGGCATTCTGAAACTTGATTTGTAGATGAGGATGTCTTTGAACTAGGAAACGTACTTGCTTCAGTCTCCTCAGTACTGGGATTAAAGGTTTGTACCACCATATCTGTAACTGATCTTTTCTTTAATTATTTTTCACAAGTTGGAAACTTAGCCCAACTAGGGCTTTGCAACACCACTGCCTTTATTTTATTTAATCATAGGCTTTCCTTTAATATAATTCTTCACTAAATTATTCTTGTCTGAAATCTCTTGAGCTGGGACCCCCATAGTAAATTACCCTCCACACTTCTGTTTTCTATGCCCCTACAGGCATTGCCCATTAAGTTGTACTTAAAGCACTCCACTGTTTTCCTAACCAAAAAGTCCAAGTGTCCACAATTCTCTAAACTGCTTTGGTGCTTCAGCCTATTACAGCAATATAGTCCCTGATACACTTTTTACTTAGGGTTTCTATTTATGTGAAGAGACATCATGACAACAGCAACTCTTATGAAGGAAAACTTTTAATTTGGGTTTGCTTACATTTCCAAGGTCTAGTCCATTCTTGTCATGGTAGGAAATATGGCAGGATGCAGGCAGATACGGTGGCAAAGAAGAGCTGAGAGTTCTACATCCATATTTGTAGGCAGCAGGAAAGGACTGAATTATACTTCCTTTAACAAGGTTATATCTTTTGCAAGAAGGCCTCAAGGCCTAATAGTTCCATTCTCTATGGACCTATGAGGACCATTTTTATTCAAATCACAATAGCACACTTTAAAATAACTAGGATATAACTATTGGGAACCCCAACATTAAGTTTAGCAAACACACACACACACACACACACACACACACACACACACACACACACCACTATGTTTACCACCAAGTACACAAAGGCTTTAAATTCTGGGAATTTATGACTAATATCTAATATTAGCAGGATTCCTATAGCAGAACAGTTATGAAAGCAAACTTAAGGAGCATGTGACCTATGGCTCTGTATGTACTGTCATCTATAGTTCAACAGCTATCGATCTAAATAAGTATGAAGACCAAGTCCAATAAAATTATATGAAATTTTTACAATGATGACAACTTTTATTTTCCCTATATCCAATCATTCTGATTAGATAAACTTCTGGGCTTGAACTAGACATACTATTTTTCAGATTAGGAACAATTACAACAATCATTGTAAATAGTTGTTATTACCAAGGTGGTGTCACTGCTTGGGCAATATAAAATGTGTGTCTTAAATGTGACAATCCCTTGTCATTTCATATTTCTCAGTGTGAGTAAAGACATTTTTAACCAAGGTGGATATTTGCATTATACCACCTGTAACAATTATATGTTATTGCTATGGCTTGGTTACTTTGTATGAACTAATATGGGAGTAATTTGATAACTACAATTACTAAATGAGACACAGTAAATGTTTCCTAGGTTCTCAGTATAATAGAAACTATAAAAAATATATTTTCTACTCCTGCACTTCAAACTTTACTTTTAAGATATAATAACGTCATGAAAGTTGCAGGTCTCCTAAGAGCTATAACATTGATCTTGATTTTCTTCACCTGTTATGAAATCCTGTCATTGATTAAAAAATACTCCTCCTTTTATGTAATCTATCATTTAAGCTATTATTAGTTTGCTCTTTGATTGCTTTGTTTAGTTCTCAACTCTATATTAACTGTTGAGTATGATAATTTAATATTGAAATGTTAAGAATGTTAAAGAATGCTGAGTATAATAATTTAATAATAAAAATTTTCTAATAAAAGATTAGAGAACAAAGAATAATTCAGAGTATAGAGTTTTTCAAAATAATATTTTTAAACTTTCCAGGTTTTTCTATACACATTCTTTTAAATATCTCCAAAATGCCAATTTTATAAGGTAAAATAATTAGTCCAAGGTGAGAAGCCTATATATGCAGGCCTGGTCCACATCCACATACATTAAACACCACAGCCCATCTTCAGCTTCACAATGGGTGGTGTGGCTGATAGGTTGACTGTGATCAGGATATTTCTTAAAGACTGTAGTTCCAAGGAGATAATAGAGCCTGCTCTATAGAAACAATAAAACTGACTGTGCCTTTCTCAAGCTTGCTGCCTGAAGCAACTAATAGTGCTGTTGTTTTGGACATCTTTGGTGAGCTGAGCAATCACACTGTAAGTTATTATTGGGCAGGGAGTCTTGACTGCTGAGGTTTCTTTGTAGGTGGCTGTACTTGTATTCTGTAGCAACACAGCAACACGGTGGAGAAAACCTTCCTTCCCATGGCTCCTTCCTCATTTACAGAGAGAATGCACAGAATTATTTTCTTGTGGATTGTATTTAGACACCAAAATCTGAACAGTAAGTGGATTTTGTACTAGTAGTTTTTTTTTTTTTTTTTTTTTTCAGAATCTTGAATTTTGGGGAAAAAAAATCCTATGTTTTCTGCTTTTCGGTTTGTACATTTTTTAAAAGTGATAAAACCAGAAAAGAGAATACGATTTTAAAAATAATATCTAATATACTTATTTATTATGAATTTGTTAGGTTAAACTTCAAAAGATGACAAAAACAAACCAAAATAACAAAAAAGTCTTCCAAGTGTTTAAAAGGTATAATGAAGTGTTATCAGTGATGCACAGGATTGACTGTGATTCCACAGACTGTATGGAATGCAAAGGGCGTTGTTTTGCTTTTTTTTTTTTTTTTTTTTTTTTTTTTTGCCTGCAGTTTGTTTCCAGGCAAACAGAGGAACCTCTGGTGTTGAGAGTAGCCACATGTATATTACTAAGTACCACACAGCTTTAAACTACATTGGCTTTTTCTAACTGTCACCTCTATAAAGGCACCAGAAAAATAGAATCATGAATAATCAGAGATGAATAATTTATTTTCCAAATAGTTCTCCCTGGGAACACAGGTACATTTCTATTCTACCTCTTCTCTCCTTGTTCAAACTTGCTTGTCTTTTCCCTTCATTGCTTTATTAAGACACTATTGTTTCAAATAAGAGAAACAACATTTCAAAGGATTATTTTATGTTGTCTGCTGCCAATTGTGCAAAATGAAATAAACCAGAAATGAAATTTTCTGATGAACAAGAAAACACAAGTAAATTAAAAATAATTGTTGCTGGCCACAGCCTGTACAATAGGAGTGAGCTTAACTTTATGTGCTTTAACTTCTTATTTGTTGTAATGCGTTTATAATTCTGACTTGCATGATTTTAGGGGGCTAAGCAAGGTGACATTTTCATTCAAAGGCAAAGGTAATAAAGTGAGCCTTTGAGATGTGGCGACCATACTATGCCATGTACATCAACACTGCTCTTTTCTATTCACAGAAGTTCTATGACATCATAGTTGATATAATAGCTGCTGTTGCAGATGTACAAGTTCAAATCCGGAAACTTCAATCACTTAACCAAGTCATTAGCTATAAAGAAACTTTATGGATAATTAGAAAATACCATTCAAATTTATAAGTGTTGGAAGATGGTCCATGAATGAAGCCGTGTGAGAAGGTTTCTGACACTTTCTGAGAAAATTCCAGCTAAACAAGAGTCTTATAAAATCTCTGTTCCTAGAGACAAGATGGCACCACATTATAATGCAGAGATGGCCAAGTAGAATTAAAGAAGTCAAATAGGTACTTGCACAGGAATAGATCCAACAAGGCTTAGAGTCTCTACCAAAGTAAACAGCTTCTCAGAGTAGTAAACAGTCACAATTAGGAAGATTAATGAGAAAACCAAGAGCAGCCACCTTCCTTTTAGTATGTCTTGTCTCTTACACTATAATCTTGCTAGCATCTGAAAGGATGCTCCACCCAAGCACATAATGCTATATTGAGTTTGGGAAGGATGGACCTCAGAATTCAACACTCGACAATACAGCTCTGAAAATAAGCAGTTGCCTCAACAAAGGACAGATGAGCCGTGATCACTGCACGGTTGCTGGCTAGCTTCCTGATTAAGAGCTGCAGCTTGTTCATTACTGAGATGGGTGGCAGCGTGCATTCTCCATAGTTGTTCAGCTTGTAGATATTCATATCTGCATCTCCGGTTCAGATCCTATCACACACATGCAGCTTTTCCTTCATTTATCCTGATTCAGTGATAGTCATGACTGGTGTTTAACTCAGGCACAGGATGAGAAAAGGGAAAAAAAAGTATAATTTGTCACTGAGTAAGAAAAGTTCAGTTAATTCTTAAGAAAAGAAAACTGATTGTAAGTGAAGGCTTTCGTGGGACATGCCCCTTGGGCTAGTTTGCAGATATAAGTGAGTGTATACCATTTCAGTCTTTCTGCTTCTGGGTTAACTCATTCATTATGATCATTTCTAGCTCAATCCATTTGTCCACAAATTTCAGGAAGTCCTTGTTTTTAATAGCTGAGTAGTATTCCATAGTGTATATGTACCACAGTTTCTTTATCCATTCTTCTACTGATGGACACTTAGGCTGTTTCTATGTTCTGGCTATTATGAATAAGGCTGCTCTGAACATGGTTGAGCAAAGTTTCATTTACCAGGAAACTGGGACAGAGTGGAGGACATCCTATTGGTACTCTAGATGAGAGAAGCATGGGAGAATAGCAAAGTAGAAGGATCCAGAGGGTCCTAGAAACCTGCAAGTAGAATATTATGATAGGCAAATTTGGGCCCAGGGGTCCCGCTTAAACTAAGGCACCAGCCAAGGACAATACAGGCGGTAAATTTTAAACCCCTACCCAGATCTAGCCAATGGTCAGAACATTCTCCACAGTTGAGTGGAGAGTGGGATATGACTTTCACACGAACTCTGGTGCCTCATATTTGACCATGTCCCCTGGAGGGGGAGACCTGGTGGCACTCAGAGGAAGGATAGCAGGTTACCAAGAAGAGACTTGATACCCTATGAGCATATACAGGGGGAGGAAATCCCCCTCAGGAACAGTCATAGGGGAGGGGAATAAGGGAAAAATGGGAGGGAGGGAAGAATGGGAGGATACAAGGGATGGGATAAACATTGAGATGTAACAAGAATAAATTAAAAAAAATTAAAAAACAGAAAAAGAAAACTGATTGTATAGAATTTTTAAAAATGACTTGCTTCTGGGTTAACTCACTCATTATGATCATTTCTAGCTCCATCCTGGAGGGGGAGACCTGGTGGCACTCAGAGGAAAGACAGCAGGTAGCCAAGAAGAGACTTGATACCCTATGAGAATATACAGGGGGAGGCAATCCCCCTCAGGAACAGTCATAGGGGAGGGGAATAATGGGAAAATGGGGGGGGGAGGAATGGGAGGATACAAGGGATGGGATAAACATTGAGATGTAACAAGAATAAATTAATTAAAAAATTTTTTTTAAAAAAATTTAAAAAAAAAACAAAAAAAAAATGACTTGCAAATATTTCAAATAGCTGCATTATATTCTAGACATGAGTCATGGCATGAGTGTGACATGTCCCCCATATACTATGTGTTGGTCTCCAGCCAGTACTCCTGCTTGGGAAGCATGAGGAACTTTTTAGCAGGGGGAGCCTTGGAGTAGAACATGGGTCATGGCAGATTGTGGTGCCCGCGCCACCGCAGTACTGAGTCGAGGGCAAGGGGCTGCAGATTTAACTCATGCACACATACACACACACACATACACACACACACACACACACACACACACACACACACACACACACACACACACACTAACACAGAGGGTCCTTAGTGCTAAGAGAGCAGCAGCAGCAGCAGCAGCAGCATTGGCAGTGGTTTATTATTTTTCCCCCAGAGTTCCAAAGAGCCTTCTTATAGGCAGCCAAACAGGAATCCTCCTCCCAGGTGAAATCCCTCAAGAGGTTATCGCACACACAGGAGAAAAAGTCTTGAGGAAGGGAGGGGCGCTTTCTCCGAGGAGTAAAAACGACTAGCTAACCAAGATAAACACAGACATGGAAGCTGCTAGAAACAGGACATGAAACAACAAGACAGGCAGGCAGCCCTGTCGGGCCTGGCTCCTACAGCAGATGGCCCTTGAGGTTGCGTAGCTCTACCCTATTCCTGTCTGTTCTCTAACTGCGGATGTAGTGTGACCAGCTGCCTTCTGCTCCTGAAGTCGCCTTCTATGATAGACAGTATCCCTTGAACTGTGAGCAAAAAATAAGTTTTTCCGCCCTTAAGTTGCTTCATTTCAAACACAGTATTTTGTCATAATAGCACTAAAGCAATACAGTAAGCAACAAAATATTTTCATTTTATGTTCAAGTATGCACAGGTGTTAGTCTCTTAGAAGAGCATTATATTTAGCTGTGATTTGAACCTTGATTTTATTTATCAATATTACATTATGCAATTGTATCCAATTATTTCCTTCCATGACTGGTTTTCTTATATTCATCTCAAATTTGAAGTTCAATTATACTATAAAAATTTGACAGAAAAAAAGATCTCTGTTCATGGAATGTGCTTTGATGTCCATGCCAGGTATTAACTTCATATCACGCATCATCTTTCCATTATTATTTAGATGATGTTTCCAAGCACATATAATCCCTGTAACTGGATACAGCCTAAACTCATGTGACCTTGACTTTGTGACTGTATCTAATTTGAACTTAACTTAGCTTTGCTCACATGACCTTACTTAACCCTCAGAATGCCCTCTGAATATCAATTGTCTAATGCATGAGACTTTAGTCTGTCTAATTTTTATTTTTTTTATGGCTCCATTCTCCCAGGGTCATGCTACAAAATAGAGTGGTAATATAGGACAACATAAAATTCTGTTTCCAAATATGTTCTTTATCATGTAGTCTCAGAATAGTTGCTGATGTTATACTAATTTGAGTTGCATTTCCCTGTAAACTTACTTCCTAAAAGATTTTCATAGGATCACGAAAATAAAATCAAAGAACTAATACAAAAAAAGATAGATTTTCATAATAATGGGGTCACACTTGGCATATGTTCTATTCAGAAAATGGAGCAAAATGTTAAACAATGTTGATTTAGACACCAAGGATTCATTTCTTGTCTGGGTTTCGTAATGACTTGAGGGTAACAAACAGTGTATTATAGTCACAAAGCTTTAGCACTTGCAAAAATGTGTGTTGTATTCATAGTCTTGACGGATTTGATTTGCCCTTTGAAGAATGGTATAAGATTTAACCCTGGAAAAGTAACTGGCACAGAATTATATACCATGTCCATCTGTATGATATGAGGGAAGGTGGTGTCGCTAAACACTAAAATCTACTGAATGTCAAGTCCATTACATACATTAGTATAAGATTATCACAGAATCTAGGTACATTACTGCCTGCAATTAAATAATATATTCCACATATAATATCAAATACAGAATATAAATAATTTTCATATAATATAATTATGAGGGTAGTGGCATAGGAATGTATAGGTTTAATCCACTTACATGTCTTATGTTTTTTTTTTTTTTTTTTTTTTTTTTTTGAGCTGTTGTTTGTTCGGTCCCTTAGACATGAATTTGGAGGACATCACGCATTGCTTACAATCAACTTTTTGAGGCAGCCCATTCATTCCAGAAACATTTTAACTACTGATTAATATCAAACATTTTAAGAGACAGAGAAGGCAGAGAGTACAAAGGCACCGAGGACATTTATTCACTTTGAAACTTTGTTTGTATTTGTCAGATGAACAATGTACAACTGAATTCATCATGAATCAGATAATCATAGGCTGAAATTTTCAGTGTAGAAAATAACCGCACATAGAAAAATTGCTATATTCAAACAAACAGGAGGGGAGAGCTTAGTGAAGATAGTCATGGCAGGTGTCCCTGTGGAGGTGTTTTCTAAATAATCTGAAGAGTAATAATTAACAAGGCCTTTTAAGAGCTATGAATATTTAAGAGTTATGTATATGAACCTCTGGGGAAGAAAATGAGTTTGCCATCTATGTCTCTTGGAAGATAATATGTTGGAATGAGTGAATAATTTTAGAGTAATTTGAAATATTTTTTTAAAGAAATTCATAGGATTTCTATCTTAGGGTAGTCAATTTGTTAAAACAAAATATCACAACCTGAGTGACATAAATAACGCAAATGTATTTGCTATATTCTTAGTGGATAGAAGGATGAGATTAAAAACACCATATGGCCAAGTTTTTGTAAGGACACTCATCCTGTACCTAATACGGTATTCGCCTTGCTAAGTTCTATACAATGAAGAGAAAGATGTTCCGATCTCCTGAAATTCTTCAAGGATGACACTGGCACCATCAGGTAGGACCTACACTCATACCACCCTGACATCTGTTGAATTCTCAAAGCCAAACCTCCTTACGAAAATTGCATGGGATTAGGATTCTTCCATATGGTAGTGACATAAGCATTTAGTTTATATCAGTGATTATGCAGCAATCTTAACTCATCGTATGAAAATTAGATGGTTTATTCAATTTTTAAATATACACATATATAGCTATTCATCTGTCAACTACCTATCGTATATTTATCCATAAAATTACATAGGACCTTCAATTTGTAGAAACACAAAAGTTAGTCTTACATACATATTTGACTCAAATTTTGTTAGTATTCCTGTCAAATAAAAGTAAAAAATTTAGGGTTCATTTATTTATTTATTTATTTATTTATTTATTTATTATTTTTGCTCTTTGTTTTCTTAATTTATAGAAAGAAATCAATCTAGTGATAGATAATGGAGTCAGGCATAGAGATAGACGAGGTGGTTATGCATACTTTATCAATACTGTTAATGGAAGAACAGCACTTATTTTTATTTTATCTTACTTCTTTGTAATAAACTTTATTTTGAACATGGCAACAGCAAAGATGAAGAACAATATTCCATAGTCTTTCTTGTTTATACATGCTTCTCTAAAATAATATGCCTAATTTTCTCTACCAGCTCCTTTAAATTCACCAGCATTTAATTTTGGGGGGCCTCAAATTTCTGTTAAAAAATCTTAGAATTAAAATATAAATGTATTTTTAATCCATTTTTCCAATACTTAGTTGAGAAGCTAGCATGACGTTCGATGGAGTAAAGAAACCCACAACACTAGAGCTCTGGGACCTGAAAGATGCAATGAACATACCTTACCCCAGTGTGTAAAGTACCTCATTTCTGTAGCCTTAGATGAGGCCGATTGATAGAGAAAACACAGAGTCCCATGAGAGGTTTAACATCCTTGAAAGAATGAAGACTTGAGAAGTCAGCGTGGAGAGATGGAAGAGGGATGACTTTGTGCTGTCTGTTAGGCCTTCTTTCTGGGAGACATCTATCTCTAGTGACTGTGCTTCCCAGCTCACACGTCAAATTCAAGTAGGGATTCATAGAACACAAGGCATGTATCGGCACTGTGTAAGCTTAGTGTTGCAGCACCACACAATTCTGCTTGCTTCGTCTGCTCAAGCTGCTGTTGAGAGTCCAGTCCTTGCAGGAGTAACAGCGTAAGGACTTGACTGGTGTTTGACTTCCTACTGTACGTATCAGCTACAAAAGGCCTGAGCTCTGTAGGATTTCAACATCGTAGTAGCTTTTTAGGTTGTGGGCAACATCTGCAATTGTCTCCGTTTGATACACCTTCATGTTTATATCAGATAGTTGCTAGCCATACCAATAGATGCTTTCTAAAAATGGCACTAAGTTTGACATTTCACTTTACTAATCTTTTCTATGAACTTCCTCTCATCCATCCCCCCCCCTCTCCATTTTCCCTTCCTCCTTCTCTCCCCTTTGCACTACATATGCTAGTACATAGGCATATACAGGATGTTAATTTACTTTACTAAACCAAAACAAGGAGATGGGAAAATTTGTACCAACTTTAAGAATGCAACCTTCTGTCTTTTACCACTGCCAAATTTAATATAAAATTGTCCTGACTAATCTGAAAATAATTATTTTATTTATATGAATATTTGTACTATAGACAAAAATCATGCATGGTTTTTCTGTCCTTAGTTATATAAAGGTTGATTATTCAGTGTAAGGTTCCTAATGATAGAATTTTGACAATAAAACTTTATATATTTTGTGCTTCACGAATTAGGGTACTTAGATCAAGTTTCTTGTTAGTTCTGTACATTTTATATTCAAGCAATAATTAAGCTTATTTTTGTAAGAAGACAAATTTAACTTCAGGAAAATTGTTTAGTGACTTCACTTCCTCTTCTTCAAACTGCACAGGAAAATGGAAAATACTACATGCAAATATGAGATGAGTGTTCAAAAGAACATTTGGTGCATCAAAAATTCATGATAGGTGCCAGGATAAATTTGGTACTACACAACTTTCCTGAACCAATAAAGTTTTAAAGGTATTTATGACATATTATCTGTATCATATTTTTAAAGTACAGAAATTATGATCCATTTTTAAAGAAAATAGTTATTTCTTTTTCCTGTTGTAGGGGAAATAGACAAAGAAAGACAGAGGGTGTTGAAGTCCAAGAGAGAGATGAAAATATAATATTAGCTACTTTAAGAAGTATGCACTTGGTTAAATGTACAAAATCTTAAGACTTTTCAATAAATAAAAGTTTAAGATGTGTTATCACATATTTTAGTATATTGCATATATAATTTAGTTATATAAAAATGTTTTGATAGCAAATCTACAATTCTGAAATAACTTTTGTTAACATGTACTTAGTTAAACATTATGAAACCTCAATTATAGTTTTCTTGTTCGTTTTGTTTAATTTTTCTTGTCAAGAATGCAGATAGAATGTGTCAGAAGCATGGAATCAAAAAAAATTACTCAATTTTCATAGAATATTCTTACCGACCATGACTAATAATACAGGGCATCCTTTCCTCCCTCAAAGAAAAGGTGTATTTTTTAAAGTTGCAGTTTTGATCTGAGCATTTAAAATGACAGTCAAAGAAAATAGTAAAACAACTAAACTTAAATAAATAATTGACATTAAAATCATATAAAATTTCACAATATCTTAATATATATATATAATGTCTGATGTTTTCCAATGATGTTTAGAGATCCATCATATTTTATAGAAACTTTAAAATATTTTAAAATATTTCATCTAAAACTTCATGCATTCTGTTTCCTAAATAACACTAACTCAGTAATTATCTACTATGTATTATTTCTATTATAGTATGTATCAAGAGGAAGTAAAAATTAAATACATCATGCCAATATTTTCAAACAATTTAAGATGCCAACAAGATCGCTTTGCATCTGTAAGTTCCCTGCAGAGAGAAGCAGCCAGAGAGATCCCTCTGCTCATCGACTGTTGCTTTTCAAGCACCCCATTTTCTCTCATTCTGAACTGAGAGAATTAAATGTATAAGGAGTCACAAACTTGAAATTGAGACTAAATTTAGGGCACACCAAATATATTGAAATTTTAAAGTAAAAACATGAGAACTCATTATTGAACACAAATATGTTAAAAAGGAGTGGAATCAGCTTTTCTTAAATGAACTTGTACCTAAAATACTGTTATGTAACTGATGCCCAATCCACTTAACTTTATTTAATAATTTAATAATGTCTACCTATATGAAGAAAGATCAGGTGAACATGACTCTTTTATTTTCTTTCATTTCCTCTAAAATCTTTTGATACTTTTGTCAACAGAAATATTTAAACAAATCTAAGTAAGTTTTTCTGATATCACATTTCGCTAGGTTTATTGGGTTTTCATTTTCTATAGAGAATTCAAGAACGTTATTGAAAGGACCACAAGATTTTGAAGGGATCAAGCTTTCTTTCCAAGCTTCAGTAATAGGGAGAATGGGGTACACACACAAAATAAATTCTTGTACACTTAAGATTTTAGATTTTAATGGGTATATAAGAGTGCTATTTGTTTTCACTAGAAATGGGTAACATTTTTGAATTACAATAGATTCCAAACACAGCCAGATACCACTGTGTCATATGCCTTAACAGGTAAACTCAAACATAGAGTGATTCTTCCTCCAACAGAGTCCTCTTGCTTGGCAGTGCTGAAAATGTCGCTATTCTGTACTAACACGGGACAACAAAGATTACAAATGGAAGCTATGAAATTGATCTACAGATAATTGCAGAAAAATAACACCTGACTTAATATGGAACATGCACGCATGCATAAAAAGGCTTAAAATGGTGTCATAGTGTAATGGGGCTACAATGTACTTACTAGATAACATAGGCCCAGATGTCTAGCCCTTAATTAGACAACATCTTTACTAGATGGGAAAGCTTAGTGCCAGGAATGGATAATTTATTTTGGAATTTGTTGGAGAATGAGGGCCTGTACCTCCAAAATATAGGCTATCGATGATATTAATAATTATATTCCAGAACTGCATGGTAGGACATTAATGTTGAAGACATCACGTACTTCTATCACATAACGTGAAATAAACTAAACTGATACTGATTTGGAAGCTTCACTCTTGCTGGGTAGCTTTCAATATACGGGACAGGGCATGCACACTGCTGTAAGAGAAAAATAATAATCCATATTACTCATCTGTGAACCTTGTAGGCTACAGTGATGACTGGCCTGCAAAGACATGCTAACTGGTACAATAGTATCATGAACCTTATGGTAGGAACCATCAGTCTCTGATTAAATTTATATTCTCAAACACAAAAGAAATTCCATATCCAGCACTATTACTGAGCATTCTTAGCATTGTAGCTAGACCAGTCATAGGCCTCAGGGGGGAAACTACCACTATTATTCTGTTAAATGAACATAGTGTTATCCAGGTCTTAATGACTTATGGCATATACACAAATTAAAGCGTTTCTCAACCCTCATTAGAGAAATTTCTATTTACAGTTGATGATAAATACACAAATGGAAAAGCTGAAGAAAATAAGAGACCCCCGAAATGTTAAGCCTAATGTACACACCCCTCCTCCCAAGGCTCAGGGACAATTGGAGAAATTGGAGTGAAAAGACTATTAAAGTCAGAAGTGGTTGAAGCCTACTAAGAAACAGTGTCTTCCAGACACACTAATGCATGAAACACTTACACTAATACCAGTTGCCATAGCAAGCACAAGCGCTGCTTAAGTGCAAACCAGACTAAATTCCAGCATGGAGACAGAAGGTGGACATGACATCCCACCACTAGCCAAGGATTAATTGGCAATTGTTAGCTGGTAGGAGAGACAATCCATTTCCTTTTA
Organism: Acomys russatus; assembly: GCF_903995435.1. Lineage (NCBI taxonomy): Eukaryota > Metazoa > Chordata > Mammalia > Rodentia > Muridae > Acomys > Acomys russatus. The sequence continues at coordinate 48,437,125 of NC_067158.1, forward strand.
TAAAGTGGACTTTGTTAACTTGAGTATGCCCCAATGGAAAAGGCCATATACATCACACATCCAAGGGGTGGGGGTAGGGTCTGTGCAAGACAAAGTGGTTTTGATGGGTTTAAGTAACAACAAAACCAAGATGAGAAATTGAATGGTAGTGAAACGGGAGTGGATCTGAAAACACAAACAAAAACAACAACAACAAAAAAAAACAAAAAAACAAAAAACAAAACAGAGGATTGGAGTATGACTATGATCAGAACACCTCATCTGAAATTCTCAAAGTAATAATTAAAAAATACAGACGTAGAGACTGAGAGAGTCTTGGGAGGAGAGAGAACGGAGGAGAAGAGAGGTTAGGTGGAAGAGAAGCACATGGCCAGTGTGGATAGAGACTTAGCCCAGATGATGATAATTAGGCCAATCTTCTATCTGCGGCTGGTGGACTTCATGGACAGTGGACCAATCTGAGCCTATATCCTTGCCCATAAAGATGCCATCCAACTTTGGAGGACACTGATAGGACACACCAGCGCATTTCGAGCATGCCACATGGCCCGAGATTCAATTTGTAGGTGTTTGGGCCTCACTGACACACAAAATACTACCTATGGCTCAGACCCCATGGTTTCTGCCAGCAGAGAGATTGCAGCTTTCTTCCCTGACTTCAGTGAAAAGTGCTGGTACTGGGCTCTACAGTCCAGAGGAAGGCATCCACTGTGCAAATGAAACAGGAGATTCCAAACCAGCCCAGTAAAGCCCAGTCAGTCCTAGGTCACAATGTTTCACTTTTTCTCTTAGGGACAGGGAAGGTGAGCTGAAGGCACTTTTAGGATTAAGAATAAAAAAATGATAAGATGATACCAGATATTAGATTATATGAGGTTTATTAAATGAACATGGGGAGAGAAATAAAGGAGGAGGGGTAACCTATACTCTCTCATGTGAGCTTAGGGAAGTCAGAAGCTTTATGGAACTTTTTGGACACCTGTGAAATGGTACCATGGCGAGGACAGAAACCTCCTGTAAAGCAGGATGGCAAAAGTTCACTTTAGCATCACTGCACATCATGAGAGAGGCTTCTTCCCTCTGTTTAGAAGACTGGGGGTGTATAATTTAAGCACAATGAGAAACAATTTATAAAACAAACAAAAGAAAATTTAATTATTTTGAGCTTAGAACTGTGATAGTATCGTATATTTTACCATAGTTAGATTAATAAATGACAGCTCTAGTGATCGGTGTCAACACTCTGAACAGTTAATACAACCGTAGCACAGCAACAGGAAGAAATAAAGCATCCTTTTAGACATGACTTTCATAATTCGTATTTCCCAACTTAAAATGCTTCCTTAGACTTTCTAACATTCATAACTTATACGTATGTACCTTAAAACACCTTCTTAGACCCTCCAACATTCATAATTTATATCAACCTTAAAACACCTTCTTGGACCCTCCAACATTTGTAAAACACTTTCTCAGACTTCTAACATTTATAAAACATCTTTTTGGAAGCTTTAAGATAAAGGCGAAATTGCTCTAAGAAGTCACTGTCCTTTAGCTAAAAGAATGGAAAGTTAGACTGTACCAAGACCTGACCAAGTTTGGTCTTCTGAATATGAAGAGGGCTGGGAAGGAAGCCTCCCGTGATAGAAGTTGGCAATGTGGTGGTATACCCAGAGTACGAGGCTAAAACAGACCTGTAACATTATCCTGGGTTTAGGAGGATGCTTAATATAAGAGGCATCTGTATTCCACCAGGTCAAGGAACTTGAAGGCTGAAAGTGTCTAAAGCTCTTAGGTTGGTTGACCCTCCAGTGGCTGAGCACAGAGGACAAGCCTGAACATGAGCATTTCGACAACCATGGGCAGATTTTCCAACAGGTGAGGTTGGGGGATGTTGACTCCACCCCTGGCCTTCCCTGGCCCACCTTTGGACATGTGGGCTTAGGGAGTAGGGTTCCTGCATGTACATCTCCTATGCACCTCCTACAGCCCTGCTGTAGGAAAAGGGGAGGGGCCAGGGCAATAGCAGGAAGCAGGCTTTGGTCATGTGGTTTCCCTTAAAGACTGAGTCTAGCCAAGTAATTGCCCTTAAGGATGGCGCTTTGTGGGCAGATTTGAAAATGTTATCAAGCGGCCATGATGCTCAAGCCACTGCAGCTGCCAGCGTAGGGACACAGGTTGTGCTGGAGGCTGCAGTGACCAGGCTGTGCAGTGCCTCTGCTGTGGGTTTTCTGCTGACAACATCCAGGCTTCACCTAGCTCTGTGCAGGCCACATGGTAGGAGTAACCTAAACCTGGAAGGATTCCCTGAGAAGCGCCAAAAATCCCAGAGCCTGATGCTAGGGTTCCCAAGTGCAGAAGCAGCAGAGTAGTGTAGTGATCAGCACCGCAGGGTGCTCCAGGTGGCTGAATTAATCACCTGTGTACCACGCACTGCCAACAGAGCATATTCCAGCCCAAAGTCCCTCCCACCAGAGAGACACTAAATTGCTCACACTCTGTGGTGGGCATTTGCTTACCAACTAATAGATGGTCTGTCGTGAACAGCGCCGTTGGGGAGTGTGTACAGCCATGCAGCAAAGCAAATCACCCGCCCTCCGGAAATTTACCTCAGCTTCGAGTCATGGTCTCAGTGGCAGTCTTGAAAAGCTGGTTCAGAAGGCTTCTTCACTGATGGCCTTGTGGCTAGGTGGCAGCAGGAAGCGGGAGAGCAGTGAAAAAGTACTTAAAGAGAGGAATTTGGCTTTTTGGATTTTGTATCTTGGATTTTTAGAACCAATCTTGTGTTTAATAAGAAGAAATACGAGAATAGGAGGTAAGACATCAAATGTTAGAATAAGAAAATGATAGGATGATACCACATATTAGATTATATAAGGTTTATTAAATGAGCAGGGGGAGAGAAGAAAAGAGGCGAGGGGGGTCCCCGAGTGAGGGGGGGCGGGGGGGAAAAGGAGTAAGGGGGTAAGAGAGAGAGGAGGAGAGAGCCACAAGGAGGGTCTGTCCTTTTATATGACCCTGAACAGGGCCACGCCCCCCGTAAGAGGTAGGCAGTGACATCACAGGAAGGCCGACGGAAGCAGAATTCTAAGAGGCACTGTGTGTGTTGGGTATACCACCACCTGCCAGATCTGGCAAACCGCTATAATCTATTTCTATCTAGCTCTTCTGTGGTTACTCCTGGGTATTCAAGAAGGATGGCAACTCCTGTTTTTGCAAAGTACTGTCATCCTTCCTGAAGAAGGATCCTGCGTGTTGACTGGGAAAATGCAGTGCCTGTGTAACCTGACTTCCAGCTTTCTTAATATATTCTGTGAAAAAAAATATACAGACCTAGTCTTGAGTCCTTGGAAATTGTTCTTTTATAGAAGTGGTGTCAAAAAGGCCAAAAGATGCCTTCCTGCATCTCACAGATTGACTTAAAGCTTCTAGAACTGTCTCCATTACTTCTAGACAACTATAAAGTCGGAGAAGTACCAAATCAGTGCTGGCAGAAGCCCCATGAATGCTTTGGCTTCCTTCTTCCTTGATGGCAGCCATACTGTGTAAATTTGAGTTTATTCTCTTTTCACTCTTAAATCCCAAATGATATCAATGTATTTAAGTTTTAGATGTTTATTCTTCAGAAAATACTTATTTCTTTTTCTTTTTTTTTTCTTTTTTTTTTTTAAATCAAGACTTCATGTTGTCCATTCTGGCTTTGAACTGGTTATGTATGTAGCTAAGAAGGCATTTCTAATCTTCTCGCTTTTACATTCCATTTATATGGACTTATAAGACTGTGAAGTCTCAGTCGGAAAACTACTTGATCATTGTAGCTATTAATTAATTAATTATAATACAGTGTTATGTCCATTTTGACAGAAAAACAATGGAGTTAGCTCAGTGACTATGACTATCAAAACATAGATGAAAGCACTACGAATTTCAAAAACTGTTTACAAAATTGTCTATATCACTTGTTAAAATGTCTAAATACTGCAATAACTATCATGTATTAGAGTAGCAAATACATTTTTGCAGATGCTGAATGTGTTAGAGCTTTTTAGCCACTTATGAGTAGATGACACTGTTGAAGCCAATGACAGCCTGGTGTATAGGGCTTGATAAATGTTAAGATAAGGGTTGTGGTAGCCAATGGATGTGCATTTCTATTAGGAAATTGGCACTATTTTAACATCGGGGATGGATTCTACAATTATCTTTGCTTTGTAGTGAGAGAATTAGGGAGAGGGAAAAGGAAGTTGGTAAGGGACTGAGTTAACATACAAATCCAGGTAGTTATTAGCAAAGGCAAAGAATACAAAACAGGTGCATTAACTTAGTGATGGCAAAGTGTGACTATATTCACAATATATATTCAAAAGGATAATCCTCGTGCTCTTTTATTGGTTTGAATAATCAGGAGTCACATCCATTCATTCAGGAAGACCCTTTTTTCCTTTCCCCAAATACTCTGAGTTTGTCTTTTTTACTTTCCATTTGGCCATTCGAACGACATCTAATTCTCCTTCATTGTGTTTGTATGCTTTCTTTCTGATAGCGTTTGTGCACATGCTTATGTATATGCATAAATACAGCTCACTCTCAGATCTTATTCTCGTCAGAAAGTTTGAAAAATAGTAGCTTAACACAATCTTTTCCCCCCTGATTCTAGATCTGGGGTACGTTTGGGGATTTTAGGGTTTAGGCGGCCGCGAAGAAAGCTGCTACTGTTATCATACTGAACAGATGCTGCAGGCTTTTAAGCTCTAGATATTTCTGTAGAAGCCCTTCTAACTCTTTTACGAGTTTGCTCAGAAAAGCAAAAGGTAAGATCAGGCTCTTGCAAAGCTGCCTGTGGTATTTTATCTTGCAAGGTGACAGGTTTGCTCAAGATGAAGCTCTAAGTCATAAGCCAATTCAGGAAAAAAAAAAAGTTCTTAATTGTTTCTTTCTCTAAACTTTGTTCACACCAACTTTTAATTCATTTTGCTTAAATGGAATTTTATTGAGGCTGTCAGGAGCAGGCTGCATGCTGGGAGTTGTACAGAACCAAAAACATTATCTTAGCCTAAGTAACAGCTGGAAAGAAACTGTGGGACCTCCCACATATCCCCCACTGAGACCTAGACAATGGGTGAGTTATTTGACAGAGTAACAACAACAGCTGCCAAGTAGGTCGAATTTAAAACTCAAGTTTGCAACTTTCAGACTTGGAATAAACAGGTTTATAGAGTTCTCAAGGGCAAAACAACCAGCATATTAAGCAGTATTTGTCAAATGAAATTTACTTGATCTAAGATTTTCTTGGTCACTTTTCAGGTCATCTTCATCTACTCAGTTCAAAAATATTTTAATTGTAACAAGTTTCATTTTAAACTGCGTGTCTACTGCAATTTCTACATAGCTCAAATTATCTATCAGTAATTATCTAAGAAATCAAATGGTGGGTAGGGTCAAGATCTGCTAAGCAAATATATTTTGTCTTTTCCAGATGATATTCATCAATGCATTTCTTAGATATGTGAGAATTTAATTCTTAAGAACAAAATCAGATTATAAATGGCAAAGCAAATTGAAGTGGTACTTTTCATTTAGAATAGGGTATTTTTAAAAGACTAAAATATGTCTACAATGCACAATTCAGGGTGGCATCACAATTTTTGACAAAACAGTAACAATTTGCACAGAGGGTGAAACAGTTCATCCTCAGGAGAGATCTTTAGTAGGAAGGTAAATGCAACACAAAGTAGAGCCCAGATAGGGAATCCAAAACAGACCAAAGTACAGATAACACCAAAGTCCATCTTAACGAACAAATGAGTTTTATTGGGGTTACTCACACGAATATGGGTTAGGGGTTTCTTACCAGATCAAAAATGACTCAAAGATTGCTGCATCACTAAAAGCCCCTGCTTTGTCCTGACAGCCTGCACAGCTGGGAACACAGAGCTCACTGCACAGTTTGTATGCACTTAAACAGGTTGAAGAGCTTTAGTTTCCAAGTGACTCTTCCAAGAATATCTGCTGGTTTCTGCTTCTTATACGTAGGTGCTTTGGTCTCAGAGTCTGCTTTGAGGCTTTTCCTGTCACCTGAGGGTGACTCTCAGCTTTAGTTCCAGAGAGTTCAGGGCAGTATTTTGAGTGTTTGCTTTCTGCTTTCCTTGAGGTTGGAATGTTTCGAGGTCTGAGGAAACTGCTGTACAACACCTTTCCTACATAAATATTAATGATTATAGTGTTGAACTTATCAAATTATCGCCATTCTTCTTGAGTAATGTAAATATCCAGATTATCTTAAGCTAGAAGCAAGATCTTATTAACACCAACACCAAACATGAATTTTAATACATGGTAGTGTAATACATTATGAAATAAAGCTTATAAATAATATTTATAAGAACACATTTTAATATAATATTAACTGAAAGGCAGTACTTAATATTTGTTGCTACTTGAAAAGACTTCCTAAATATCCTCCATCTTCGTGGGCACATTATGCAGCTAAGCATACTAGAATTACTATTTGTAGCATCAAAAACAACTACAATTTGTCTGAAATTACTCAGGCAAAACCAAACAAAATCAAATCTATCGAATTTCAGAATACCTGATAAAAGTAAAAACCAGATTTGGTTTATTTATCCAGGAAAGAAATAGACAATTTCAGGAAGAAAACTCTTTTAAAAATTGGACAATTGGATTGAAAAGAACTATGTAGTTTAGCATATTATAGCAGATGATAGTCAGAATAATTTTATTTGCTTTCCTCTCAACATCTGAGATACCAGAAGAAATAAAACTATATTTTATGGTCACCCAGGGGCAAAGGTTAGAAATAGGCCTACAGGAGATAATCTGGCCAGCAGCAGGGAAGAACCAGTCTTTCCACCCTCCAGAAATAGAGTTACTAAGAGACTCAGTATTATGGCCACATTCCCTCCTGCCCACCGGAGATAGGATTAATAAGAAATCAGACACTTCCTTGGACAAGGTAGTGAACAAAGAGAATAAAGAAAGCTAAACCATGGGAGGTCTTGGAGCATTTTTCTGTAACCTGTCACCTTTAGACATTAGGTCTCCTTATATTACTCAACCAATAAGTGCTTGCCAGACTGAAACTCCCATACTTCGGGGCGCTGCTAGGGATAGGAACCTATAAATTTACCCTCAGCTCAGAGTTTAGGGCACCTTCCTCATACCACTGTGTTGTTAACTGTCAGAGCCCCGATCAAGTCAAAAAAATCATAGGTCCTTGTGTGTATTGCATTGGTATTGATTCCTGGAGACATTTTCTGGGCTTCTCAAAATCTGGGCATGGCACATCAATAGTAAAATCCGACTGTAAGTCCTTAGAGGGATTGGAATTCTAGTCCTGCCAGTTGATGAGATATATAAAATAAATGTTGGAGAAATGTTTCATGACTTTGGTATAGACTGAACATTCCTTTTACTTTTAAGAGCACACTTAACTGTGGTGTGTGTGTGTGTGTGTGTGTGTGTGTGTGTGTGTGTGTGTGTGTGTGTTTAAGCCTGTTCTTATGATATAGATGAAGGATATTGGTATTTGAAAGTTACATGATCTATCCCTTTTGTCCACACAGACACAAAAGCATTTCTGTGAGAGAGCTTTGTGATAAGAGAATAATACATTTTAGTGAATAAAAATGTAAAAGGCATGTAAACTTGATATTCAGTCATTGACACAGCTGGCAGAAGCCTAGAATGGCAGAATTTTTGCCATGGCAAGAACAGTACTGAGCTGTCCTTATCTGTGTATTCACAGGGCTTCATATTTTATAAAGCAGTTCATCCAAGTTAAAATTCAAAACAAATATAAAATTAGAGCAGATAAACTCCCAAGGGGGATGAAACATTTTGAATGGACATCCTTCTTTTAATGATGATGACTAATATTTTTTTGCAAAAATAAATTCAAAGTCAACTGTAGAAGTCCTAAGTTTAGAAAAAGGAGCAATATACACAGTGATAGGTCTGAAGCCAAAGCTCTTCTAGCCACACCAACATGAATTCAGATTTCAGTGTTTAATAAAGTTTTTGGTTTCTGTTGTTGGTGGGTTTTTTTTTGTTGTTGTTCTTGTTTTTTTGTTTGTTTGTGTTATATTTAATAATGTCAACGATAGAGGGTACCAGGCAGTAGAAGTTTTGTTATACTGAGTTTATTAAATGAGTATGGGGGGGGGGGGATAAGGAAAGGGGGAGGGGTACGCCAGAGAGAGAGAGAGAGAGAGAGAGAGAGAGAGAGAGAGAGAAGAAGAAGAAGAAGAAGAAGAAGAAGAAGAAAAAGAAGAAGAAGAAGAAGAAGAAGAAAGAAAGAAAGAGGAGGAGGAGGAGGAGGAAGAAGAGGGGAGAGAGAAGTAGAGAGAGGTGGAGTAGAGGGAGAGTGTGAGTAGAAAGAGAGAGGAGAGCCACATGGAGGTGTGTCCTTTTATATGGCCCTGGGCAGGGCCACACCCCGTGGCAGGTAGGCAGTAACATCACAGGCTGACTGAAGCAGAATACTAACAGTTTGTTTGTTTTTTTCAACAGCTTCTTGAAAATATCTTCCATAGCCCAGCTCACAGATGGGCCCAAGGGGATTAAGAGTTTATAGGAGCCAGCATTTCCTCCGCCTAAGTAACAGGTTTTGTTAGTAGCCTGTTGAAGTCTGTTAACATGGGTTTGGTTGATTTGGTTGGTTGGCATAAACACTTTGCTCTTGAAAGATAACAAAAAGAACCTGAAGGCAAAACAGCTGCCCATCTTCCAGTAAGTCCACTTTATTCATTTACAGTTTCCCTCACATACAGACTCTTGCCAATTTCAAGGCTGTACGTCCATTTCTTTGTCCACACCATCACACAAGCATTTTTGAAAGTGAAACAAAATTATCTTCATTTACAAAATCCATGCCTATTTTTCTATCTACTTTTTAAAAAGAAAGTACAACAACTCAACAGGTATTTTGAGCCATATCCAACCATCCTTAAAATTTTCTTGCTGTTCACTTGATTCCTTATTTACAACCGTTTTTTCAAAAAGTGGGAGCATCATTGTTTCTAATTTGTATTAATCTGCTTAGGTCCAACTTCCAGGGATCCAAAATCCCCATGTTCAGTATTACTCTTCAGAATGGCCAGAGTGGTATTTTTACTATAGATAAAACTTGTCATACATCTGTTTATATTTTCATTCTTCCTGTCCTTGACTTCTTGATGGATACAAGTTTTATCTAGGCTGATACTGTTTACAACTCAGAGCTAGTGATCACAATGTTTTGCTCAGAGTGGGAAATTTAGCATTTTGTTTGTATATTTTCCTGACTGAGGAACTCTACTATATTCATTCAATATCACCATACAGAATTAATTCCATGTAGCTGGAAGTAAAGATTTTGGACTATTCCACTGCACAATCATCAGTGCTGTCTGCCAGCCTTTCAAAATTTATTCAATCACAGAGTAAAAGGAAGCATATGTAGTTTGCTACATAATTAAATGTAAAAAAGGAGAATTGTTGCATGTTACATAGAACATTCTTTTTGTAAATGCAAGTAACAATCTTAAGCACTTTATTTGTTTTAGTACTTATCAAATATTTCTAAATAAAGATGCCATTTGTTGTGGTTAGAAATTACTTAACAACCATTTCTTTTTTCCAAGTAGATGGCTTTCACTTCTAACAGACCAATAAAATTCTGAGGACAAATGAGAATTAAGAACAAAGTCAAATAAAAAAATTAATAGAAAAAAAGAACAAAAAAGAACAAAATCATGTGCAGGAGGAATTTAGTACCCTACCACCTTCCAGCATTGACATTCTGCTCCTAATGAGTGTCAAGTTTTAGAAACATTCTCTATTGTTAGTCCAATAAGCAGTCTTTAGGTTGCCTAGCAAGCCCTGATGTCACCACCCACCTCCAACAGGTGTGCACCAGGCAGACAGGTGTGTCTTGGATAAAAGGACCCACCCACTCTCTTCCTGGTCTCTTCAGATTTCTCTGCCTGTCTCTGTTTCTTCCATGGTCACCCTTTCTTTTCTCGCCTCTTCCCCCTTTCCCACAATAAATCACTTTGTGTCCTGTATATGTTGTATGGTGGCTTATCTCTCTTTCTATATTATAATGTCTATGTCATACAGTTAAAGATGCTTTTACAGTTTTGGTGTTTATTAAATTGTCATAGCTTCATTGTAAAATCCAGTAGGCAGAGTGCTTTCTCTTTCACACTAAGTATAGTATTCTAATGATCTGGTGAATAAACAAAATAATCTGAAGTTGTAAGAACCAAATTAATGCCACGTTCTGTATGTCCTGTAACTAATGCCATGTTCGATATTTTCTGTGAGAACTTGCTCCACCAGAACAATTAGATGCAATCAACATCCTGTGCTCTACTGAGATAAAAAAACAAACAAACAAAAACAAAAAACAAAAAAAACAAAAACTTTCCCTCGAGACTCAGTCTCCATTCAGTCCGCCTGAAGGTCGACATTCTTGTGACCCACAGCACCTGCTTATGGTTTTTCCCTGTTATAAACCTATTACCCTTGAAGCTGTGGGTCACTGTCCTATCCTGTTGCATCACAATGGACTGTGACCTGAGCTCGAGCCCCTAATACAGGCACCTGTGTATGTTGCATTGGTATTGAGTCCTAGTGGTCTTTTTTTGGAATTCTTGAGATCTGAGCGACTTGGGTATTACAAAGTAAAAATACATAATATTCAACTTTCAAAAGAATTTGGAGAAAAATCTAAGATAACTTCTAACAGTGCAATCTAGGAGTCAAGAACACGAGGGGTGTCACAGGAAATCTATTGTCAAGAGGCAGAGATAGAAGTTATTGCTCAGTTTACTTCCTCCTTTATTATTCTGCTTGTATCACACCCCACACTCAGGGCTTACCACATCTAGAAACACTCTCACAGAAACAGGCAGAGATATTCTTTTCTGCAGATTTTAAATCCCATCAGGTTCCCAAAGAAAACTAAACAGGGTACTTTCATTTTATTATACTCCTTTACTCAAAACTAGGAAGTTGTATCCTGATTGTCACATGATTTTTAAAACCATATCTTTGATTCATGTTTTTTACCAAACACATAAAATAAAATATAGTTAAAAAAGTCTAGTCAAATTCCAATGTCACAAGACCAATTAGTAATGCCATAAGTGCTATTCTTCTGTCTGTGTACCAGTCACTCAACCAGTTTCATTCTTTCACTTTTAAACCTGGGGAGGAAAGCCCTCTTGCCTGATGAAAAGCTTTGTTTTGTTGGATCTTATGAATTGAACACACCCTATAAAAATTCAATAATATGCATAATGAATTCTTCTCATTCTCTGTACACCTGTTCTCTCTCATTACAAATAAAAAATTGGAATTATTCCAGAGTTCCCCATAATGGATTTTTGTAAGCAATATAAGAGGAATGAATCTCTTCAAGGACAGAGCAAATTATTGTTGGAAGCCCGTTAGCTAACTAAGTAGGATAGGACTAATAGCAACATGGAAATTGGCGTCCATCATTTATAGATAGAGGTTTCGTGGGATGAAAAAACATCTTATTGCCAGTAAGGAAAGGCAAAAAGTACAAATAAACAGTTTATGTCTAAGAATAGCATCCCATATTCCTTGATGTTTGTAATCCAACTGTGTATTTAGTGTGCAAAACAATAACATCAACAAACTATATTTTTCTAGAACCATTGCTTTCATTTTCAGAAAGTATACCAGAAACATTTTTCAATCTTGATGATATCTATAACAATAATTACTTCATTTTAAGCCATTGTGTATCTGTATACTACATCAGCATACTATTTCATGCCATGGCAATTATTCCTGTTGTCAATCACAGAACCTGGTCTACATTTCAAATTTTCTCAGAATGTGAAGGTTGGCATAAGATAATCATAGCTACTCTATCTCCTACAACAATAAATCATGAAAAGGAATAATTTTATTCTAAGACTTAAGAATATTTACCTCATTTCTGTTCATTTAAAAATAGATCATTTCATCCCCCAAATATCTTTAGTTTCTATTGTTGATTTGTACTTATTCCATTATTTATTGATATGACAGAAACAGTTATACAGACTAGACTTTGGATTTATTGAGATTTGATTTGTGTCATATTCTATGATCAGCTTGGAACAAAGTTATATGTGCTGCTAAGAAAAGTGTACATTTCGTATCTCTTGGGTGAGACATTCTGCATCTGTAAGTCCTTATTTACCCATAGCATATTTTAGCTTCAACTGTTTCCACTACCTCTGGTTTTAGTTGGAATCACTATCTGAATTGAGGGTAGGATACTGAAGTCTTTCACCATTATCATTTCAGGATGAATGCTACTTTTATGTCATGTAGTGTTCGTTTTGTGAGATTAGCAGCTCCATTATTTGCCATACAAATGATTACAATTTTTATTACTTTGGAGGATTTTCCCCATTGTGAGTAGATAATTTTCTTCCTTGTATAGCATTAGTTTTGAGTTGAAGTCTACTTTATCTGGTGTAAGATTAGCTGTACCTGATTGTTTACATTTACTTTATCTCTCTCCATTCTATGTTGGTGTTTTTTTCGGGTGCTTTGTAAGTTAGTGAGTTTCTTCAAGGAAACAAAGGTTTTTTTTTTTTTTTTTTTTTAATATTTGTGGGTTTTATTGTTATTAACTTTAATCCAGTCCAGTAGTCTACATTTTTTTTCAGTCACAATGATGGTCATTTACATTTAAAGTTGTACAGGAAAGAGTTTTCTATTTCATATGAGGTGGTTATGTGATGCTCTCTTTTTCCAGAATTATTGGTATTTCTTTTCCTTCGCTTATATAACATATGAAGCTTTTCTGGGTTTTGCTGTTTCACATTCTTCTTCTTCTTCTTTTTCTTCTTCTTCTTCTTCTTCTTCTTCTTTTTCTTCTTCTTCTCTCTCTTTGAATGGTATTTTATTTCTTCTTCATAAGCTCCACATAATAGACAAAGGGCTTTTTTGATAACATATTATCTTTGTGAGAAATGATCATATAATTTTTTACGTTTTAAAAAATATTTTATTAATTTATTCATATTACATCTCAATTGTTAGCCCATTCTTTGTTTCTTCCTATTCGTCCCTCCCTCCCACTACATGCCAGTAGGATCATATTTTAAACAAGGCAAATGTATACATACATGAGACTGAGGTTTCTGCAGCCTATAAACACCTCTTTGAGTTTAAAAAGGAGAAAAGCAACATACTGACAATTCAATTGTAACTTTTAGAAAAATACCAGTTTCCTTACCAAACCTCTGTGTCAGTACAGGTACCTATCATCCAAGACAGCTATGAATTCAAGCCTGGGGATGCCAAGAGCAGCTCACCACACCAGCCCAGACCCTCCCCAATCCAGCACCTCTGCAAAGGGCTCCTTATTCTCATCACAGGAAGACAGTAAATATACCCTTTGTGACATATCTGTGTGTTTTACACAGTATTTCGTCTCCAGCTCCTTAGGAACACCATGCAACCATGTGTACCACTCTTCAGTCTGCTCCCTTCACCTCAAGAGAGGGAATCAGGTCTTCCTAATTCATTGTAGGTGCCTGGGATAACAAGGTATTTCACCAGAAGGGATGTAAACAATGCCATTTGATAAGAGTAAAAATAAGGAAAAAAAAGTTATCTTAAAGAAAAAGTAAGATCTACCACACTAAACTATCAAGCCAATGCACAAAATACTGAAAAACTGTAATACAATACGGTCAAACACAAAGTTCAAATATTCAACAATATTCTAGCACATGAAGATCATCTTCTGAAAGATGAACTTGGTTCTTATTCTGTAGCTACTTTTGTGTTACTTCAAAAAATGCTGTGCCTCTCCATTGTCTAACACTGATCTTGATACTTGTTAGAAAGTTTGGTAGGGGACAATAACAGCTCATCAGTCAGCTTTCTAGGTCTCCCAGCGCTCATCTTCGGCATTCATCCAAGGACTGGGCATCATTTTCAACCCTCACTTCTCGACATCTCCCTGAAAACTCCCCTTCTGGATTGTAGTTCTGTAGTATTCAGTCTCTTGGCTATTTTCTGTGCTGCGAGCTTTGCCTGCATCTCCTCGGAATTCTACCTCTGGTCTTTCTTCAGAGCCTGCAACTCTTCTACAGAGAGCAGCTGTGCAGGCAGTTGGTGGAGCTGAAGGAGGTGTGCTGCATTGACGTCATCAAGATGCTGCCTAGCAACCTCTGACCATGACTTGGTGAGTCACTGTGTTGTGTGGGTAACACATTGATCTTAAAATTATGAGGAGGGGGCACTGGGGTTCTGGCTCGCATTTCTAGCACCTCTACATAATGAGACTTCTTAGGAGTCTCGCTCTGGTGTCCTCATTCCCTCTGTGAGTGAGATGTGCAGGTCCCGGGGTTTCTGAGGTTGCTTAAAGGACTTAATATCTACAGAAGAACATCCAGGAATTAATGACGGAGGATCAAGCATCAGAACAGAATTCTAGGCCTTGTCTACATCGGTATCAATTCTTTTTATTTTTATTTTCTAAGATTTATTTATTTATTTCATGTATATGACTGATCTTATCTGCATGTACACTTGCATGCCAGATGGAGGCATCAGATTCCAGTACAGATGGTTGGTTGTGAGCCACCATGTGGTTGCTGGGAATTGAACTCAGGACCTCTGGAAGAGCAGACAGTGCTCTAAACCACTGAGCCATCTCTCCAGCCCCTAGTATCAATTCTTGTGGTTGCTTTTTGCCTTAGCTTACAGTCTACACTAACAGCGTCAAAGAGTTCACCTCTCTCTCCAACCTCTTCACGTTCTGCAAAGGCAGCTTTCAGTTTGGCAGTGGTGTCTGAGATCTTTTTACCTTTGTCGGTAACTCAACCTCTCTTCCAACTCCCCCTAATTCTGCTACCCCAAGTCCTCGGGAGCCATGCGGCAGCGAGCACTCTGCGCATCGCCTGGGCCTTGCTCGGCCAGGCAGGGTTCTCTGGTGTGAGCAGGAGTCGCCATTTTCCTGGAAGACCATGCTTGCTACTTTCTTAGGTCTAGTTTATGTGGTCTACTCACAAGGTGTACATTTTCACACATTCCCATGGAGGAAACAATCTTTCTCTCTGCCTTCTTGGTTTCATGTTTCTCTAAGAATTATTATGGAGCTGGCTTGGTCTTCATCAATTGCCTTAATTTGTGTTTGCCTTGAAATAGTTTGTGTCTCCGTCAGTTTTGAGAGATAACTTTCCAGGTTGTAACATTCTTTGTGCACAATTATTTATTTATATTCAGAGCTTAAAAATTGTGCTCTCAGATCATTCAAAATTTTGTAGTTGCTAAAAAATACATAGGGTAGCTTTGATATTTCGGCCTTTTGTATATTCCTTGATATTATTCTTGCCACTTATAAGGACATATGTGAACAGGCTCAACTAAAGTTTTATGTTTAAATTAGTGTGGTACTAGCTGATTTTCAAAAAGTTTGCTAAACTATCTCTATTTGATTTTAAAATATCTAAAGTAACATTTTAATGTGTTGTTTTCCTCTGATACATGCAATATTATTACACAACCTATACAAAATAAACCATACTATAATGCTTGTACATTTTGACCACCCATATGTCTACTATAGAGTCTTGGATATGGTGAAGTAGAGAAAAAATACACATAAAAATTAATCCTACTAATACTGATTCAAATATTCATTGCAAGATTGAAAGCAACAAAAATGAAGACAAAAAAATATCATACAGAGTAATGCAAGACAGCTACAAGGGGACCTCAGATTGACACTGTGGAGTAGAAGAATTGCCTCCCTTCCTTTTCTCTCTTACGGATCTCTCCCTATCCGTAATCCCCAATTCCTGTCTCCTTTCTTCCTTCCCCACATTTTCACTTCTTTTTAAAAAAGATCTGTTTTATGATATATCGTTATCAGTATAAGGACTGATTGAACACTCCTTATTGATAGGCAATTAGGATGAATTATACATGAAAATGATTTCAGTTCAGATTTTACAGAACTCAGGAAGGTGAAGAACTTCGACACATCTTTGACTTAGCTCGTTTCTTTATTTGTTGTTGCGTTTTTGTTACAGTATTGTTAAACACTGTATTCCATAATCAGTTTCTGTGGTTGGAATATATATTGCTATTCCCTGTCTAATAATGAACTGCATCTTGATGAACCCAGAGAATCTCAAAATTCTACTTACCTATGTTGTCTCTTGTCCTAAATCCCAGGATTAAGAAAGCTAATGAAAGAGGTTTGAAGCTAATGTTGGAGGTGCTACAAAATTCTGCTTGAA